>NW_007730296.1:169763-194015 GCF_000696425.1 Galeopterus variegatus | reverse complement strand
CCGGGCCGGCCCGGTGGCGCACTGTAACAGAGCGCGATTTGGGAGCACGGCGGCGCTCCCGCCGAGGGTTCAGATCCCACATACAGACCGGTTCCCGCTCACTGGCTGAGCGAGGGGCGGGCGCAGCACCGAGGGTTGCGATCCCGTTGCCGGTCCCGGTCCGGTACGGGCGCGACACTGAGGGTTGCGGTCCATTGCTGGACACGAAAAAAGACAAAAAGGAAAAAAAAAAAAAGAATTAAGGGAACTGGGAATCAGAGTGATTAAGTAAATTGCTGAGGGTCATAGGGTCAGCAAACACACAGCTGAGATTCCAGCCCTGGCTTTCCTAACTCCCAAGCTCCTACTCTTTTCTCTACCCCACATCTGAACACACAGCTGGTAATTGTCTTCCCTCCCCTGTGGACTCGTCCTCTGCCTTCCCCTTCTCTCTCCCTCATTCCCGCCTCTTTTCCCTTCCTGTCCTGTGTCTTATGCGATTTACATCTACACAGGATTTGTTCCACTGGGGTTTTTAAGAAGAGGCCAGGGTCTGATCACTACCCTAGAAAATAATGTTTATGTTCCCCCAAGGGCGAAATTACTAGGTATCCCAAACACAGGAATGACCCATATTTTACTGTTTGTTCCATTTTCAACTCCTTTGGGACAAATAGTTGTCCCATATTTTAAACTAGAACTGGAGTGTGGAAGGTGCGTGTGTGTGAGTGACAGAGAGAAAGAAAGAGAGAGAAGATGTAATACCCTCGCTTCCTGACTTTATAGTTGGAACTGCTAGGTCCATCATATTTTGTTCAATCAGCATTTCCAAAGTATAACCTTTTTCATCCAGCACATACACTCACTATCAGATAAATGGTAAACCTCCATTTATCCTGCCAACATCTGGAACCCCAATACTACCATTCACATCTTGCTCATTCATTTTAACCTTTATAACAACCCTGTCTGGTAGAAAGAAAAAATATTACCATTCTATACAGAATCATCAAATCATGACATCAGTCATTAAATTTATAAGGAATTTTATCTCTAAGTCTGTAGATCTGGAGTCCCCTGGCTTCCAGGCTAGCTCTTTCCAACTTCATAATGCTCCTCAACAACATTGCTGGAAGGAAAACTAAGCACCCTGTCTTCTTATTCTGGTGTTTTTATAAGAACACAAATTTATATCCTAAAAAAGAGGGGGCAGTTTAAACGAAAATAATTTATTCTCCCTTTAAGTGAAAAGAGTAAAAAAGGAATAAGAAAAGGGACAAAAACTTCTACCACTTCAAATGCAGTTATATGAGCAGCTTCATGCCTAAACAGGGAAATAATTATCTACAATCCTACAAGGCTACGGAATCTAAGGGCAGGGGCCTTGGGGATCCTCCAGCCCCATGCATAGACTCTCTGGCATCCTTGATAGTAATGACAATAATCACTAATGTTCACTGAGCACTTTCTAAGTCCCAGGCACTTGTTTCCAAGTTTTACATGTTTTCTCTTGTTTACTTAGTCCACAACCTAAAAGGTAACTACGGTATCACCATCATCCTATTTTACAGATGAGGAAAAACTACATTATCACCTGCCTTTAATCTTTATAACAGTCCAAAGAGATTGCTGTTACCATTATTCCCACTCTAGAGATGACAAACTGAGGCTCAGAAAGGACAGCAACTTGCCCATGGTCACACAGGTCTGCTGGCATGGAGCCCAGAGCTCCCCTACAGAACAATATCTTAGCAATACGGAAAATGTCTTCACACCCTCCTCCCACTTGATCATTCATCATAACACATGTAAAGTCAGACCCTGACAGTGACATTCCTCAAATAAGTCCAAGACTGGGTCTTGTAGAATCGCAGTGAGGAAAGGCCACTACTGACCTCTGAGGAAACCCAGAGTCAATAATTCAAAACATAGACATGAGTTTGTCACAAAGCAAACTTAATCCTCCAAGAAAAAAAAAAAAAAGTAATTTCCAAGGAAGAGAATTTTTAAAAGAGAAACAGAGAATTGATGACATAGGAAAGGTAAAGTTATGGCAGTGGGTTGTAAATCCTAATCATAAATTAGGGCTGAAAGGAGGAGGATTTTTGACATGGTCAAAAATACTCAGTCTCTGGGTAAACTGTCTTATTGAATACACTAGCGCCACCTTGTGGTAAATAGGAGGAATTCACAAGGTCCTGCTTGGTACTACGGCTCTAAAACATGCCTTTGTGACGGAGGTAAGCGGATGGCAGATACAAATCACAGGCACAGGTCTCCAGAATTTCACTCACCAAGTGAAGATAGCTATTTTGACCAAATAGGCTACTTCTGAGAGAGCTTACTTTATCCCAGATAGGGCAAAATGCAAAATGAGGCCAGTCCTGATATCCTCAGGGGCATAACAGGAGCATCTTTAATTGATGAATGCTAAAATTTAGTATTGAGATATGATAATATCTCACATTTGAATATCACTTTCACACACATAATCTTATTTTATTATCAAAAGAAGACTGCGAATTAGGAAGACAATATATTTATCCCATTTTACAGACAAGAAAACTGAGGCTCATTTGTGTTGTGTTAATTGTGAAGTTCCAGAGATAGCTAAGAAGTTACTAAGCCTTCTCAGGAGCTGGGGGTACCATACAGAGGAGCATGCTGAAATGGCCCAAGAATGAGAATCAAGAGTCAGGCAAGTAAATTTTCTGTTCACTTTGAAATGGTTTCTAAAAAATTGATTTCTAAGCAAAGATGTGCCTTCCACAGGTTCAAAAATAAACAGGACCATAGTGACAGACACCCCCCTGAAGCAGGCAGCCACAACTGGCTGGACCACTGGGCAGCCCAGTGCTATTCCCATGTGCTGATCCATCACTGACGTCCCTCAGCAACAACATGCCCACGTGGAAGGGCGTTTCTGCCAAGCTGGCCTCATCACACTGCTGTGGAAGTAGTAATTACATCATCCTAACCATATCCCCACCCCACACCCAAGCTGTCCAACATCTGTTTGTTATTTCTTGTGCCACCTCCCATCCAAAGAACATCAGAGACATTATTTTCATCCCTGTTTGGACTGAACCGAGGAACCACATTTAGCAGAGAATTGTCCTCTATGTAATCTTCCTACTAGGCCAGCGGACTGGTTCGTGGTGGGACGCATGCATTCGTCAGTTTTTTGGACAAAGCTTCAGTGAGTCCTGTGTTGGGGATGGGGAGCTCACCTGTTCCATTTGGGAGAGATGACTGAATTTCTTATTTTTGTGTGATGTTATGAGACATTTGGAGGGTCATGTGTTCATTTGGCATTAATCTCATTGATCTCAAATATTAATTCATCAAACTATGATAAACATACTTACTCCAAAAAATTGTACACTAATCTTTGCATTGCTAATTATTTCTTATTGAATATATTTTGAAGGCAGAGTTGTAGAACTTGACAACTTATTCTAAATTCCATATGGAGAAATGAACAGACAAGAATACCTTACTAAAATACCTAAAAAGAAGAATGTGGAACTTTCTCTTCAGGATATTGCATAGTTATCTCAAATATTTTTCTTTGTTTATTGTTTGCCTTTTAATTTGATGGTGAGGTTATCTGACATAGATTACTAGAACTGGAGGATTTAGGAGAATTTTTGACTAAAAATCAATACTCTTTTCTCCTTGGTTGGCCCCAAATTAATTAAGAGGTTCTTTTTGTAAAGGCTGTGAATGAAAGGTCCAGATATCAATCAGACATTTTTTTCAATAAAGTCCCTTTATTTTCTACTCAAGATAACATTTAAAAATCATCAGATATCAATTCTCCTTGAACTGTTTCAGAGGCCTGAGCCAAACTGGAAGCATGCACGTGTACATTCTCACACACACACACACACTCACTCATACACTCACACACACTCATACACACCGTATACACCACATGCATTGGCTTATGTGCAACCACAGTCAAGTGCCTAGGGATGACCTCTGTCTCTCCTCAAGAAGTCACAGCCTCCATCCAGAAGATTGACAGTAATGACATCCAATCACAACTTTTTTTTTTCATCCAGGGCTCCCACGGTGGGCTTCCCAAGTCTATAAAAGGTACTACAAAGTAGCAAACATGCAAACATTTTGGTAACATAACAATATGAAGCTAATGAATATCTTTCTCTTTTCCATTGTTACATATAGTCTCTTGGTAATAATTTAGACCTCACAGTTCAAAGAAGAAGGATACATTTCACATGGTAAAGGCAGGGAGACCTGCTGGCATATTGCAGCAGGATTGCCTGAGAGATCCTGAGAACACCAAGTTAAAAACATTAAGAAATGGAAGAAATCTCAAAGGATATTGTTGATAGGTTTGACTATGTTTTACCTGTTAATAAAATAATAAATCAACAATGAAGATATTAAAGCACTATACAAAAATAGGGAAAGGATATAGACAATTCCAAGAAAAAAAATACAACGACTGCTAAAACTAGAGAGCCCATCACCAGTAGCTGCTTAAATATATATTAAATAAAAATAGCTATGATTAAGGAAGTGTAAACTACCTCAGCAATGAGATGCTATTTTCTATCAAGCTGGCAAATATTAAAACCATAAAAACATTATTAAAAATTCCCTATTGTCCAGTAGGACTTATATCCTTTATATTGCTAATACCCCCCCCCCGTTGTGAAAACACTAAAGCAATAATGCATCAAAAGTCTTAAAATATTTACATCCTTTGACCTAGTAATTTCAATTCTAGATAACGACCCTAAAGAAATAATCAGAAATGCAGGCAAATTTATGTGCAAATATGTTTATTATAGCATTATTTATTATAGCAATAAATGGAAATAATAAAAATGCCCAATGATAGAGGACTGCTTAAATAAATTACAGGCCATTTTATACATGCATATTGCAGACTGTTACACAGCCATTAAAAATTATTGAGGAATTTTGAATGACATGGGAAAATGCTTACAATGCACTGAGAGGAACAGGATATGAAGCTATTTACATAGCACAATCTTATCTTTTTCTTTTAAGTGAATGTGTATGCAGTAAAAAAAATAAGAAAAAGTAGCTAATCATAAACAATTGGTAAGTTACAAGTGATTTTTAGTTTACCCTTTATAATACTTCTTTGTTTTTCTAAACTTTCCATAATGAGCATGCATTACTTTAATAAGTAGAGAAATATTAACTTAAAGTACATTTCATAGCATGGCATTCAAGCATCTGTTCCAGATACTCCCTTTTAGCCCTGTTCCCTAAACACGTTTGGCATTTTCATATGCCATCCTTTTCTTATAAATGTCCCTACTGCTTGGAAGGCCTTACAAGAACTTGCAAGTCAGTTCTTCTAGGTGGTACTCTCTGAAGCCCCCACTAAGAATTGACTGTTTCCTCAACTTTGTTTTAAAGCCACTTGAAACTTGGTTGTAGGGTGCCAGTTACTGAATTAATTATAATTATTCATTTATAATCGCTTCTCGGCCTTTTGGCTAAGATCAAATGTAGTATAATTATTCATTTATTTGTCTGTCTCCCCTACTGGACTTTGAGCTTTTCAAAGTCCCTAGGTCTTAGAAACTTTCAAATCTCTAATACCTAGTACCATTCCTGGCATGCCATAAATATTAAATGCATGGATGGAAAGAAGGATGGTTGGATGGAAACGTACAGGTTTTCAAAGGGTGATAGAAGCTAGAAACTAAGTCATCTTCATGTTGTTTCGCATATCTGGGTGTGTACCTACTACAGACGACGTACAGAGAGCAGTACGTTCAGCATTGCTAAGACAAGTTGAACTATAATTAGCTTATAATAAAACTGAAATGTTTCTAGTTGAAACAACAAATCTGTTATCCTGCTTTACGGTAAATGTCTTTCTACAAAGGATACCCACATGCTTTTTTATTATTAAAAACATTAGCTTATAATAAAACTGAAATGTTTCTAGTTGAAACAACAAATCTGTTATCCTGCTTTATGGTAAATGTCTTTCTACAAAGGATACCCACATGCTTTTTTATTATTAAAAAACATTCTAATAAAAGATATGCTGAAAAATTATTGCAATTTCTACTAATTAAAAACGAATTAAGTCATTTGCTGAATAATACATGTACTTTACTTGCATTATCTATGAGCATGCTCTTCATTTACAAATATTTGTCTCCATTTCATTAAAGTAATTAAACTGCTCCAAGTACAGTTACTTCTACAAGCATTTTATAGCCAATTCTCAATTTTCCATACCAATGGAGAAGTATAATTGAAATATTTTAAACTGAATAACAGATAAGACAAAACCTCCCTGCAGTTCTTCTCCTCCTCCAGCTTAACAAACAACAAAAGCAATTGACTTGAGTATTTAGCTCAGATCCCTTTTCTCACTCCCACTCTCGTAGCCTATACAGAAAGTAATTGCAGGTAAACAGCGTGATCGTATTCATGCACATATGTCGGCTCCTTCCCACCCCCACCATTCGATACTCTCATGTGAATGTGTGTTAGGGTAAGATGGAGGGATGCATTAGCTGACTTTACCAGGGAAGAGGGACCATCCCCAAATCAATGACAAAATTAATTGCACTCTGTCTCTCCTACCACGTCGTCCATGCTTTGTCCCAGGCAATTATGACAATTCCATAAGTTCCTAGGAAAAGAAATGCTGCATAAAGCAAAAAATTCTTTATGCTAAGAATTATAATGGAGATTCTGAGTGAAGGTGTCAGCTGCACATGACAGTGTGCCTGGCTGCAGCCTCTTTTCCTATTTTGAAGTAAGGGGAATTATGTGAAAGATACATTTTCCTTCACAGAATAGGAGGGAGCATAATTATGAAGGTACAGAGAGAAAATATAAGTTGGATGCATCTAATTACACATATTGAGAAATGTGACAAGAAAACATATATGGGAAACAAGTTTACAGTCCATTTTCCATAATAGGCACTTTGTTGTGGATAAACGGAATTGAGTTCTAACTCCCTAATGCCGGCTTTTGCCCTAAATGTTAGAGGCAGCAGTGATGCTGCCTGTGAGAGGAGCAAACTGCTGATGGGCAGAGAAAGCACCATCCAATGAGGCAGCGTCACTCAGAGGGGACACCTATGAGCAGAGCAGGGAAGAAGGAAGGTGGTCAAAGTGCAGATTGTGCCTGGATCATGAAGATCAATCCCAAGGGCCTGGAAGCTACAGCTGTGGTGCAAAACAGGTGATGGATAGATGATGATGCTGATGCTGATGATGATGCGATGCTGCCTGTGAGAGGAGCAAACTGCTGATGGGCAGAGAAAGCACCATCCAATGAGGCAGGGTCACTCAGAGGGGACACCTATGAGCAGAGCAGGGAAGAAGGAAGGTGGTCAGAGTGCAGATTGTGCCTGGATCATGAAGATCAATCCCAAGGGCCTGGAAGCTACAGCTGTGGTGCAAAACAGGTGATGGGTAGATGATGATGCTGATGCTGATGATGATGCTGATGGTAGTAGATTTACAGATAGATACATAGAAAGAAAAAATATCTGGTATACCCACTTAGCACATCATAAGTAGTTAATAAATGTATTCAGCCCTTGGGGTCCTCAGAGACAGTATCTGGGTTCCTAAGGTTAAAGACACAAAGGAAGTTGTGTGGCAAGAAGCAAGGGGAGGTAGTTTTCATTGTTATTTTGTTTTATTTTTAATACAGTCCTCAGAGGCAGTCCCCCAAATGTGTTCAGAAGGCTTGAAACAGAATTTCTTTCAGACCCCATATGTTATATGGCACCTCCTTTATTCCGGACTTTCCCCTGATTTAAATTTTATTGGATTTTAATCAGAGACCATCTGATGAAATGTTCTGAGCATAGATTAGAATGTAGCACATGCAACAGCTGAATGAGAGGGAGGACAGTGGAATCACTTAATGGAATATAAAATACATTTTAAAAGCAATAAAACTACAGCAGGTGGAGGGGTCCCAACAGGGGCAAGAAGAGGCGGGAACATTCCGGCACTCTTTCACCACCCAGCAAGTCCCTTCCCCATGGATGTGCCCATCCTACCCGGGGCACAGCCAAAAGGAGTGGCAGAGCCTGGGCTACTTTGTGCGAATAAACCTGAACAAGCTTATGGAAAGGAACAGCCAAAGCCCCCAAGGACCCGCTGCAAATCCCTGACTTCTCCGAAATTCATTATGAGAAACAACAGAGGTCAGTTTCACTGCATCATCTAGAACAGGGCTTCTCAAATTTATCATGCAGCTGAACCCAGGAGATCTCATTAAAATGCAGATTCTGGTTTAGAAGGCCTGGGGTGGGCCCAAGAATCTCCCAAGAGACGCTGCTGCTGCTGCTGTTCCAGGGACCACTCTTGAGTGGGGGGATGACAGCAGTGCTGTTCTCACCTGCATCAGCACCATGCAGTAGCTGGCTGCAACTCCACGCCTGGGCACCCCGGACTGGCATCTGTAGGGATGGTGTCTGGGAATTTGCATGTTTATCAAAGCTCCCTTATGCATTGTTATCCCTACTCTTCCACGTGCCAGGCAAATTCTTGAGAATTCAAGCAGGGAGTTCTGCAGAAGAATGATTGTGAGAGAGGAAGGTGAGCAACACCTGAACTGAGCAGAATCGAGGGTGATGTGGGAAGCGGCTGTCACCGGGGAGCTCAGGAGTGAGTCTGTGAACAGAGAGCAGGCCAGGACCCCCTCTGTGGGGCATCCAGGGTTGCTTCAGGGCAGGCACAGCTACTTCAGGGCAGTGTCTTCCTGAGCAGAGGTTTTTTAAGCAAACCCCATCACCGTGCCCTACGCAATGGAATCATTTGGGAGCCTGCTCTGACTCCACTTCTCTCACAGCCTCTGCCCACATCCCATGACCAACTCCTGCTGGCTCAGCCTCCAACTCCCATGCTCTCATCCATCGTCTGTTTCCATCATCCTTGTCCCAGCCATTATCTGCTCTCACCTGGACCAGAGCAGCAGTCTCCTAGCTGGTGGCGCGATTTCTGCCTTGCCTCCAACATACACTCTCTAACCCACAGCTAGCTACAGCCGCTTCAGAAGCTTCCTATTACATTCAGAATAAAGTGCCCACTGAAGCCTCGATGGCCTACATGACCTTATCCCTCCACCTCTCTTGAGCCTCATCTTTCCCTGTGTGTGCTCCAGCTGCACCGGTTTCCTTTCTGTTTCTTAAATACACCAAGCTCTTCCTCACCTCAAGGTTTTTTCACATGCTCTTTCTTCTGTGCATGTTCTTTGCCAGACATAGCAAGTCCCCCTCTTCCTCATTCAGTCTAAGCCTCAGTATCACCTTCTCAGAGAGAACTTCCCAACCACCTAACCTTGCATAGATCCCTCTTTGGCCTCTTCCTTTATAGCATGTATTTTAATTGGCAATTATTTTACTTGTGTTTTTCTTTCTCTTCCGTGACACTGCTGGTTCTCAAAATGTGGTCCCAGACAAGCAGCACCAGCATCACCTGGGAAGCTCTGAGGGCTGGGCCCCCTCTGTGTTAGCAAGCTCTCCTTGTGAATCGGTGCATGCTGAAGTTTGAGAGCCACTACACTGGCCTGTAACTATCATTGGAGTGAAAACTACATCTGTCTTGTCCATCGTTATCTGCCCCGCACCTAGAACAGTGCATATAGTAGACATTTGGTAAGGTTTACTCTTAAACAAATAGATCAATGAATCCCGTAAGCCAGTCTCCATGTCCCAGCAGTAAGTACTCCACCCTAGAACCACTAGTGTACTTACAGAAGCTGTTGATAGAGAAACCTCACATAAATTTTATTTCCAATGCAGGAGCTCTAGGCTGGCTTCAGAGTAGAGGACAGATTTTAGGGGTCAAGACAGAAGTTGGAACAACCAGCCAGGAGGCTGTTGCCATGGTCCAGCTGACAGACGGTGATGGTGGTAACTGGGGCGATGGCAGTGGATGGGGAAGGAGGTGAATTGAAAGATGAACCATACAGGCTTATCCACCAGGACTTGATAATGACTCATCACAGACAGAGGGGTATGAGGGAAAGTGAGGATCAGGAAAGGCACAACATGCATACAGGGGGTGGAAATGGGGGTACACAAGAACACTCAGTTCCAATTAAAGGAAATAGGGAAATAGAAGAAAATAAGCAGACTGTCTTTGCTCAGGAATGGCCACCCGAGGCCCTTTCCTCTCCCTCCTTAACCCCTGCCCTCTCCTCATCTCCCAGCAAAAACACACAAGAAGCAGACATTCTAATGTAACCCAAAGATGAAATGCCGTGTTTGGAAGAAACCTTGAGGCATGTTTAGTGGCCCCACATTCTTGTTATGTGGCTGGAGATGCTGCAGCCTGTAAAGGACAAGCGGCCCATTCAGGTCACACAGCTGCTGGGGGCCATCAGGACCAAGACGCAGTCTCCCATTGGGATACTGGCTTTGGTGGGTGCTCTGAAGGAAAAGAGGAAAAACTCCAGGGTGCAACATGTTTGGAAATGCTACAAGCAGCCTTTCCTCTAGAGAGCCTCAGTGGTAGACATTACATTACGGCTGTGAAAAGTTTTCCATTGGAGAAACGTGTCTAACCCTGCATCTCCCAAACATTACTGACCAGGGAGCCCTGTTGTCCCAGGGAGCTTAATAACACCTGTTAGCACCTCCAGACCACGCAGACTACGCATGAGCCGTAGGAGAGAGGGGTGAGTTAGTCCCGGTCATCTGAATTTTTCATATGCTCATAGAAGTTCTGGTGTCTTTGCCATGTTTATCCACATTTTGAAACCTTTAAATGACTGACTGTTTTAAACAGCCAGATGGGTTAATTTTGAAGACACTCAGCTAATACCAAGAAAAAATAACCTGGGAAGCCCCCCTGGACTGACCCTCACTTGAGGCATTCCTGAATGCTTAGGACATGGGTCCCTCAGGCCTGACCCCTGGTGATCTGCATTCTGAAGCTCTGTCCTGCCAGCATCCTTTTTTGATCATAAGACATGGCATGCACAGAAAGGCACTCGGGTGCTCTGGAAAGAAGAATCCCCTGATGTGGCCAAGAGAAAGTGGTGAACGGTGATGCACAGCCCAGAGGTGGCCAGGACCAGTGATGTCCAGACAAGGCCCCCGCCAGGAAGAAAAGAGAAGGGGATGGTGACCAGTGCTTGGGAGTCCCTGCCCCAGGGCCCTGGGGACTTGGGCAGGCTGAGGCAGAACTCCGGAGCCTGGGGAAGAAGTTCTCTCAGAAATTTGGGACTACTGGGGGAGGATTTCTGGGAGGAGTTCCTAATGGGGAAAGGCCTGGACATGACACTGGCCACTTGGCTGAGCTGTGTTGTCCAGCTGTGTGGCAGGGAATGGTCAGAAGGGCCAAGGCTCCGGTACTTACACAGACCAAAGTTCAAGTGAACAAGCTTCTCCAGGTTTAGTTTCATAACTTTAAACAAATTATTTAATTTCTGAACCTTGACTTCTGCATATATAAAACAGGCACCTTCATTTCTACCTCTCACAATAGCTGGGTGGTTTAAATCAGATAATGATTGTGGAAACACTGACAGATAATAGAAGTGCGGCCACATACGGATATGATGATAATAATTATTACGGGTGTTTATTGTGCATCTACAATATGCCAGGCATTGGGTTAAGTACTTCTGTAGATGTTAGGTGGGTTAAACCTTTCAGGAACCCTGTAAGGAAGATGCTATCACAGCCCTAATTTACAGCTGCAGAAATTGAAACCCAGAAAAGCTAAGTTACTTGCCCAGAGGCACACAGACAGGGCAGTAGGGCTAGGATCTGAAAGCAGACAGCCTGACTACAGATAATATGTACTACTCTACAAACACTGATGCGGGAAAGTGGTGGAGAGGCAGAGAGACACGTTAACAGAGAAGGAGCCCAGCTCACTGAGAGAGGGGACTATATGTGCCACTACAGTCAGCAGCCCCTCCTGGGGTCAGTCTAACAAGCACAAGCCTTTGAGTTCAATTTGCACACACTGCCTGAGACAGAGAAAGAACTAGAGATTCTGTCAGGGGACCCATGCAGCCCTCACTGGGAATGGTAGAAGAACCCAGCTGGGTGACAATGGCCAGAGGGGATGTGTGCCAGCACCAGAGGTGGCCATAGCATGCTCTGTGCTGATCCCTGGGACAGGCGCTTCCCTCCAGACCCCCAGGCTGAGACTGCACAACAGAGATAGAACGCGCAGTGCCTGTCAGCTCAGCAGGGGGAGGCCCTGGCCTCAGCCACAGCAAGTGGCCATTGACCACAAGCACCCTCATAGAAGCCCATTGAGCCTGGTTGGTGCAACAGCTCTTGGCAATCCAGAGACAAAAGCTCCTAGGTGGAGTTTAAATCTTAAGAAAGAGATTTTCTCAGTGGGATCTGAGGAACAAACCAAGCCAGCCCTGAGTGATCTTTGGAAGAAGGCAGGTGGGGGCTTTAAGGAGTGAGAGTTTCCGTGGAGCAGGATGGAAGTGACCTTTTACAGCACCTGCCCGCACCTGGCCACACCAGGCAATCCTCAAAGTCTTGTTGAACCAAACTGCTCCAGTAAAGAACAGGCTCCCCGTCATTGGTGCTTAGGTAGCTGGGAAGAGGCAGACGCAGAGAGACAAGCTCTGGAAAGGAGTCAAGTGAACCCTGGAGATAAATTACAGCCCTGGGTTAAGTCAAAGGGATGGGGTAGGGGCTGTAAGATTTGAGGCCGTGGTACAGGGAATGGGAGGAAGTGTTACACCCCTGCCCCAATCCCATCTGGGTCCTGAAACTCAGGATGGAAAAGTGTCTCATGAGTGAAATTATAAATTAGCCAGAAATCTACAGAGCAGTTCCTAAAACCAAGCAGTGCTAGATGAGAAGGACAAACATCCATCTTACGGCACTTGAGGAGAGAGGGAGATGAGGCTGGCGAAAGGAAAGGAAGAAAGGAAAGGAAAAGAGAGAAGGAAGAAGGGAGGGGAGAGACAGGTGCTCCTCAAGTAAAGTCCTATAATTAGCCAGAAATCTACAGAGCAGTTCCTAAAACCAAGCAGTGCTAGATGAGAAGGACAAAAATCCATCTTATGGCACTGGAGGAGAGAGGGAGATGAGGCTGGGGAAAGGAAAGGAAGAAAGGAAAGGAAAGGAGAGAAGGAAGAAGGGAGGGGAGAGACAGGTGCTCCTCAAGTAAAGTCCTACATAGTAGATGAAGGAATTTTATGTCCAAGGCCAGCCCACATGTGATAGGACCATTTAATTAGGATTTCAATAAGATTACTGTTTTAAAATAATGCTGACAGACTTTCAGGCAAGTCTGCTCCTCAGTATAGCTTTCACTCTTGTAGTAAAGAAAAAAAGAGTTTAAAATTAAGTGTAAATGATAAAAAACTTAAAATTTTCAAGTTGAATTTCATTAACTGATAAAGGTCTACCCTGAGCCCTGGGCAAGGGCAGTGGAAGGTATTTGTTCATTTGGAAGATTAAAGGCATTTTGAATAATTGAGGCCACATTAGAGGGAGACTCTGTGGTTTGAATGACATTCCAAGGTCAGGAAACTGAAGAACTTAGAGTTCTTCTGCAAAAAACACCAAGTTAACCTTTCAGACAGGAAAAAGTCAAGCTACTGTGGCCTTGAACTTCAAGGACTGATAAACAAGAAACAGACAATATAAATTGGTAATCTACCTGTTTATACATAGATTTATCTTTCCTTTGGTTAAGGAATCTGACCAGTGGAGTCTTGAATATTTTAAGGTGTTCTGTATAAGGTAATGTGTTATCTTGACAGTTTATTAGCAACAAAGTCAAGAAGGTCAAAACTGAAGACTTCTATAATTTTATTTCTGCTCTGCTTACATCTTAATAAAAGGTGTCGCTTGCAACAGTAAACAGAAACCAATCTGCATTTGCAGGTGCAGAAAAGATGCTTTCCAATATACTATAAGTAGAGAATGACATAACCCTATAAAGATCAGCATTACTCAAAACTCTTTAGACTTGGCAAGATACAGAATGATCTGTTTCCTCTCTTGGCTAAACAGAGAGCAAATAGCAAAATCCATAGGATACAAACATTAACCCATTAAGACTATGGTAGTTTCATTATTGTCATTATTAATAATACCATGTACAGTGTTTTATAGGTTTCTAATAATTTGCCATAGTTCACTGGTCAGAAGGTGGGTGTGTTAAGTGCAGGTGGGGCCTGGGTATCCTGTCCCTCATTCCCTTGGGCCCTAAGAGATAGTCCTTGAAGCTCAATGAGAAACAGAATTTTAATAACCACAGCCATAAATTGCCTGATTTTATCCTCACTGTTACTATTAAGGGTACTATGGTTTCTCTTGATAGCCATCCAGATTTTCATTCTGAAAATCACACCCTGCTGACTGTAGCTCAAGTGCTTCAGAAGCTCAAGCCACACCTGGTTCTATATATCAGGCATGTAAGGGAAAAAGTGTTATCCTGACCCCAGAAATCAGTTATTGGTTCAAAGGTAGAAATAGGACACATTTTGGGCCAAGGAGACTGTACACTGGAGTTTTCTAGGAATCTATAAGAAAGAAGCATTCTCTGTCTTCTGAAAGACTCCCCGGGCATTCCCAAATATCCACACTCCAAATGTGGACAAGGAAGCATATGGTCCTCGAGCTGGACAGCAATGTGGAGTTATTCTCAGGATGAGGCTGGAACCAGGAAGGCAAAAAGGGACATGGAGGAAAAGAAACATGATGACATTGTGATCTGAATCACACCAACCCTGAAGCCCCCCTAGTTCTAGACTGCCGATTACATGAGCCAATAAATTCTCTTTATTACTTAAGCCGATTTGATTCGGATTTTCTGTTACTCACAACTGATCTGACCCTAACTGACATAGCTACCAGGTGAGGTGATTTGGTCTGGAATTCTACCTCCATTTTAGAGATAAGATTGAAGTTCTAAAACCTTATGTGACACGGGAGCACACAGCTAGTAATTGATGAAACCAAGGCTCAGATTCAAGTCATCTGACTCCAAGTCCAGTGCTCTTTCCCTTGTCACATGGCATCTCCAGGATGTGGTCCTGGAAAAAACCTTTTTTTAGCTTAATGATTACCAGTAAGTTTGAATTTAAATATTCTGACATTATGCAATTAAAATAAAAATTTGAGTGTTGGCTCAAAAAAAAATTGCCTGTTAAAGAGTAGCAATGTTTTTTATAGCAAAGAGCTACTTGTGGATTGGGCGGTAAACCCATCAAACAGATCCATTTATATCACCACCAACAGTATCAGGCATGAAGACAGGCTGGCAAAAATATGTGTAAATGGCTACATATGTTGTTCTTATTGGACAGGCTATAAAATACACTAAAACAGAAGTCCTGGGTCAGTTTTTTAACACCAATTAACAGCATTGGTTAGGCGGTGTGGAATCTTAAACATAGCTTCTGTGTGCCAAGGGTTTGCTATCTACTGGGAGGAGAGGAGATAGTGATCGTCCCTCCCTCTGCCACTTGTTCTCCCAACTATTCTCCTCTCTCACAGCCCTGACGTGAGATTAATTCTATGTTTGCATGTGCTAAATCATCGTGGGCGGATCAGGAATCTTTCTACAGTCACAGCAGAAAGTACCCAGCTTTGCTTAAAGATCAATCATTTATATGAAAGTGGGTTCAGGCAGCAAAGATATAGAGGGTACAAACAGAAAAAAGAAAAGTGCTTCATTCTCTGAAGTGATATCTGGGTTACCAAAGAAGTAAACACAACTTGAACCAAAGGAGAAGAAAAATCAAACTGCCTAGAGATAAAACAGAGATCAGTTATTATTTTAAGATAGCATTACTTTTATTAAAACTAATTTCAGATTGATAGGGAGGACCAGGAACTAGGCAGTTATAATCAAAAAAGGGCTTGTGTTCTTCTTCCCACTTGGAATATTGACTTTGTTCCTGTCAAAATATCTGCATAATGAGAGGCCCAGGAATAGTGCCTAGGAGTCCTGGATTCAAGACAGATCGACCTGGATCCAAAGCCCATTCCCAGTATTTACGATCTACATGACTATATGACTGGGCAAGTTACCATACCTCTTTAAAGCTATTTCCTCATCTACAAAGTGGGTCGTTGTAAGGATTAGATAAGATAATACATGTAAAGTATTTAAAATATAGTAATTTTCCAATAAATTGAAGATAGAATTATTAACCATATGCCAACCATCATCCAAAACTTTGTCCAGATTCTTAATTGTAGATCGAGTTTATGGTTTCCCATAAACTCTGATAATCTGACCTTGGCAGTTACTGGAGCAGCAATTACCATCAATCTTTCCTAAATGCTCTGTCCACAGACTCCAGAGAGTTCTTCGGTGCTAACTGTTCCCCTTGCAGGCCCAATCCTTCTTAGCTGGATTTACAGTCTCAGTAGGGCTAAAGATCCTGCCTCTACATCACTGCCTTGTTTTGTGGGTTCCCAGGCACTGGCCCAGGTTGTCTTGCCTGCCCTAGGAATATGTAACTCCTGGTGCCTCAAACCAGCATCCTGGGGAAGAAGTGGCTTCAGTCATTGTACAAGGCAGGACCCTTGTGCTCCTTTTTCACAGAGGGTCTGGGGAACTGCAAAAGTGAGAATGTTCATGTCTTTTTTTATATTCTGCAAAGACTGTGAGTCTCAAGGGTTCCTATATTGGCCTTGCTTAAAAATCCTTACTACAGGTACAAGCTCACTCACATAAGATCTTACATCAGTTAAGGTACAGTCAGGAGACAGAAAGCACAGAAGAAATTTGAATAGAGGGAATTTAATATGAAGAATTGTAGGAAGCTATCAACCAGGGAAACTGAAAGACGGAAAGAATGTTAAAGTATCACAGAGGCAGCAACTGCAGGAAACAACTATCATGCAGGGCTGGAGGAAAAAAAGGAAGAGTTTGTAATTATTAAAACACAAAGAAAGAAAAAATAATTTACAGGAGGGACACTAACCTCTACGGAGGTGATGCCAGCTGACTGGTGCTGGTATCTCCGATGGGGTACAATGAAACTGATCCTCCAAGCATTGGAAAAACTGCAAACCAAATTCAGCTGCTGCAATAGGAAGCAACTGCTGCTGTTAGAGTAAAGAAGCTTTACTGGGTGACACTCAAAGGAACAAAAACCAAAGAGAAAAGATTTAAGTTCCATCTCCTTTCTCTAGCCTCTCAGTCTCTCTCTTAGTACCCCCTACTGACAATCTTAATAGGAAACCAGCTGGCAAAGCATAAATTTGATTGGCAGAGTATCACAAAACAGAGTACAGTAGTCCCTCTGTATCCACGGGAAATTGGTTTCAGGACCTCCCGCGGATACCAAAATCCACAGATGCTCAAGTCCCTTATATAAAATGACGTAGTATTTGCATATAACCTACACACATCCCTCCATATATTTTAAATCATCTCTAGATTACCTATGATACCTAATATAATGTAAATTCTATGTAAGTAGTTGTTATACTGTATTGCTTTTTATTTGTATTATTTGCATTATTTATAATTGTTGTATTGTTAAACATTTTTGATCCTGGAGGGGTTGAATCTGTGGATTCAGAATGCACATATGCAGAGGGCTGATGGCATAGAGGGGTGGCTTTGGAGGTGAGAGACAAGAGCTTAGAGACTGACACAAGGCTCCTATCCTCCTCCTTGACCAGGGATTTACCACACCAGGAAATCACTGGAGGTGTCAGGGACACCCACTATGCCTTTCTCTATCTTAAAGGACACCCTCAGTCCCTAAGGAAGGCAGGGATCCCAAGGGTATGAAAGGCTTAAAGGACCTCCTAAAACTGCCCAGACCAGATTTACCTCAGTTCCTAGGGGATAGGAACTGAGTGCGACTCAAAGAAATGGCCAGGTCTCTAATATCTGCAAACACCTAAATATTGTGTACTGTGACCATTACCACTGCTCCACCAAGGTCCCTAAGATATAAGTGAAGAAAGCCAAGAAAATGCATGCTCCTTACTACCACGTGTTGTTTACTTCAAATCCCAGTGCAGCTTGGTGACCAGACTGCACCACACAGGAGACTCCGTTTGCCTAAGATGCATATAAACATAGCAGGCTGAGAGGCATCCAGGGCCCCTTTCCTCTAAGCTCACACATGCTCACTGAGAGAAAAAGCAATTCCAGATAAAAGCACACCAAGCAAAGGGAGGGAAATAGAGCTTCTTCCTACCATCCAAGATACCTCAAGGCAGGGCAGCTCCTCCCAGGAGTTAGAAAGAACAATGGCACAGACTTACCTTTAGTCCTCCCACCACAGCCCAGCTCCTTGTAACATGACTTACTACCACGTGTTGTTTACTTCAAATCCCAGTGCAGCTTGGTGACCAGACTGCACCACAAAGGAGACTCCGTTTGCCTAAGAGGCATATAAACATAGCAGGCTGAGAGGCATCCAGGGCCCCTTTCCTCTAAGCTCACACATGCTAACTGAGAGAAAAAGCAATTCCAGATAAAAGCACACCACGCAAAGGGAGGGAAATAGAGCTTCTTCCTACCATCTAAGATACCTCAAGGCAGGGCAGCTCCTCCCAGGAGTTAGAAAGAACAATGGCACAGACTTACCTTTAGTCCTCCCACCACGGCCCAGCTCCTTGTAACATGGGCCGACACATGCTCTCAGACCTGGCTCTTTCCTCATGCTTGAATGCAAAGTGAGGGAAGGAAAAATGGTTCCAAGATGAGTCATGAGCTTCCCATAGCCTAAAAGTACCCTGACTGTTCTTCTTTCCTCTAATATTGATATGGCTATCTCTGCTCAAAGGACTATTTTGGTAGCATATCTGAAAAACTCAGGGGAAGCCTTCGAAAAATGGTTCCAAGATGAGTCATGAGCTTCCCATAGCCTAAAAGTACCCTGACTGTTCTTCTTTTCTCTAATATTGATATGGCTATCTCTGCTCAAAGGACTATTTCGGTAGCATATCTGAAAAACTCAGGGGAAGCCTTAATGGAGCCATCTTTCCCACCTTTGTTCCTGATCCTAGAAATCCACTTAAAATCTAAGAGATGAGCCATTTAGCTCCTCAAAACAGTGCTGCCTCCAGAAATATATAAGACGGGTCAAAATAGGACATTAAGTTGACCCCAAAGACACATTTTATATAAGGTTGTATTAGTCCATTTTGTGCTGCTATGACAGGAAACCACAGACTGAATAATTTACAATGAACAGAAATTTATTGGCTCACTCTTCTGGAGGCTGGGAAGTTGAAGTTGAAGGGGTCAGCATATTGCAAGGGCCCTCTTGCTGTGTTATCCCATGGCAGAAGGATAAAGAAAGGGTGAAAGAGACTAAGAGGGTGAGAGAGAGCAAGTTCTTTTATAAGAAACTCTCTCCTATAATAATGGCCTTAATCCATTCATGAGGGTGGAGCTTCTCATTAGGCATTACCTCCCAACACTGTTTCATTGGGGATTAAGTTTCCAAACCATAGCAAAGACTGAAGTCACTCACTTTATTGACCACATTTCCCATACTAGATCACCAGAAATCATTAATAAATTAGCACTAGGTAATAGTCCATTTAATGCAACACTAGAAATATAAAATGTCCCAAACTTGCCACCAGCCTCTAAGATGAAATTCTTCCCTTTGTCCCCAGAGGTAAGTTCACATTTGAATTGTGTGAATACATTTTCTTTTCATTTATTTTGCTTAAAATTCTATTTCCATTTCCCTTAATACTTTTTCACAAAATCAGGTTGGGCTCTTTAAAGCTTCCACAAAAAGGGGAACCATGGCAACCTGATACATTTCTCCTTTCTCCTCTCAAATCCACATGATCTGCTGTTCCTGCCCCAATAAGTTGCTAAGGCTGATAGGCAGTAGAGAGCCAGAAAACTATTAAGGCCCAATCCATGTGTAATGGGACACGTGAAGACCAGGGTCAAAGAGCTGGGGTAACAATTGAGTAACTTGGAAAAGCTTGATCCCTGGAGATTTTCATTCCCCTAAGGGTAAGGTCAACATTGACCTCTTGTGAGAGATCTCCCAGGTCCCCAAAACGGTGAGATATGGTGAAGTATGGGGCTGAGGTCTCCCTGACTCTCATATGAGGAGAGCATGTGGAATTTGGGGAGATGGTAACTTTCTCCAGAGATTCCAGACTGTTGTTTCCACTGTGCCATCCCCACAAGGTAGTGCTGACCTTAGCTTTCACTACCATCAGGACTGTTGCCACTTAGGATACTCCAATAACCAGATCTGAGTCTCAATGACAAATGAAGGAAAATAACAACACATCTAATGGTTCCAGAGAGGGTAAGACCAACCAAAAGAGGCACTCATCAAAGTAGTACTTCTAGAGGAGACAAATGAAAACTGACCAAGAATCTATCAGTAGCACTTCATGACATTCAAGCACAGTACACATGCACACACAAAACATCATTGAGAACCGAAAACTTTGATTTTCAAACTAAATATCTCAGTAAATTAATTGACAGAGAAGTGGTCAACAGTGAGACCCAAATTAATACCCAGGAACACCAATTAGAGAACAGTCTCAAAGTACAGAAAAAGAAATTGAGGGGAAAAGCAAATAACTTGGAGCATAGATTCAACAGAACAGAAATGCTAATAGTAAGTTCTAGAAATCACAAATGAAATACAGGTATGAGAGGAAATAATTAAAATAAACTAATAATAAAAGAGAACTTTCTGAGATGAAGGAAAATACAAGTTTTTAGGTTAAAAGTATCTAGGAAAACTTGACCAAAAAGATATATTCCTGAGCACATCTTAAAATTCCTGAACTCCAGGGCCAGCCCATGGCTCACTTGGGAGAGCGTGGTGCTAATAACACCAAGGCCACAGGTTCAGATCCCATATAGGAATGGCTGGTTAGCTCACTGGGTGAGCGTGGTGCTGACAACACCAAATCAAGGGTTAAGATCCCCTTACCAGTCATCTTTAAAAAAAAAAAATTTTTTTTTAAATTCCTGAACTCCAAGGATAATAAAAATATTATGAGTTTCTAACAGGAAGAATAAGTTACCGACTAAGAACTCGTATTCTTATCTAAGAACTAAAAGATGTTCTAGTATTATCTACAAACTACTGAGAGGGAAGGATTGCAACCCAAGAATTCTATATCCAACCCCAATATTATTTAACTGTCAGGAGGAAAAAAATTATTTGCAGATATGCATGTCCCTCACCCCTCACCAGAAAAAAAAAAAATGCTCAAGAAAGGATTCTAACCAAACAACAAATGTTCAAAACAGAGAACTCAGTATCTAACATAATGAAGAGGTGAGGAAACAGTGGTGAACATCAAGCTTTGCAGTGTGTGTGTGTTTGTGTGTGTGTGTGTGCACATGCATGTGTGTGTGGGTGAGACAGACAGAAACAGACACAGAGACAGAGAACTATCAATGGATACCAATATGAATGAGTGATGAGTGCACTAACTAAGAATTATTAAAATAGAAGGGATAAACTGCAGTGAAAATTTTAATAATGCAATTTTTTTACCATTTCTAAGAGGTAGAAGCATTCGAAACATATAGTCCTCCTCACCAACTTCTATGTTATAAATGTCATATGTATTTCATCTTTATATGTTGAAAATCCTATGAGTTTTTGGTTTTTTGTCATACATACTTTAAAGACTTTAAGAGAAAAAGAATAGGCTTTTTTATTCACCAAGAGGATTGCCCTTTCAGTTGTTATTTGTTCATTTCTCTCATCCTGAAAGATTCTTTCATCCTGAAAATTTTCCTTTGGAATTTCTTCTGCAGCAGGTCTGCCCATGATGATTTTCTTAGCTTTCCTTCATCTGAAGAAAAATCTTTATGCTGCCTTTATTTCTGATGGATATTTTCACAGGGTAGAATTTTGGATTGACAGTTCATCTTTTTCAGTACTTACAGTTTTCATTGCACTCTCTTCTGGCCTCCATGGCTTTGATGAGAAATCTACAGTCATCCTAATCATTGCTTCCCTGTATATAATGTGTCACTTTTCTCTAGTTGCTTTCAATACTTTTTTTTCTTTAATTTTACTTTCATAAGTTTGACTATGTATCTAGGTAAAGTTTTTTGAGTTTGTCCTGTGTAAGCTTCACTGAGCTTTCTGAATGTAAATTTAGGAGGTTTTTTTCCCCCTAGATTTGGGAAATGTGGGAAGTACTGACCATTATTCCTTTTTTATTTAATTTTAATATTTACTTATACATATTTGTGAGGTACAGTGTGTTGTTTCAATACATGCATATACTGCACAATGATTCACTTAGAGTAGACAGTATAGTTTTGTACCCTTTAGTCCACCACTTTTCCTCCCTGTTCTTTCTCCCTTCCTAGCCTCTGGTAACCATTATTGTACTTTCTACTTCTATATAATCTTTTGTTGTTGTTGTTAGACTCCACGTATGAGTGAGATCATGCAGTATTTGTCTTTTTGTGCCTGGTTTACCATACTTATTGGATGGTTTCCATTTCCATCCATGTTGCTGTAAATAATAAGATTTATATTCTTTATATCTGAATAGTATTCCATTGTGTATATATGCCACAGTTTTCTATCCAGTTATTTGATGACTGGCATTTAGGTTGACTCCGTCTCTTGGCTATTGTGAATAGTGTTGCAATGAAGAAGGGAGTGCAGGCATCTTTTCAATATATTGATTTCACTCTGTTTGTGCAGTGGAATAGCTAGGACACAAGGAAGATCTATTTTTAGTTTTCTGACAGACCTCCATATTGTTTTCCACAATGGCTGTACCAATTTACATTCCTACCAACAAGGTAGGAGAGTTCCTTTTTCTCCACATCCTTGTCAGCATTTGTTATTCTCTGTCTTTTTGATAATAGTCAATCTAACTGGAGTGAGATAATTTCTCATTATGGTTTTAGTTTGCATTTCCCTGATGACTAGTGAAGTTGAGCATTTTTTCATGAGCCTGTTGGCCATTTGTATGTGTTCTTTTGAGAAATGTCTGCTCAGGTCCTTTGCCCATTTTTTTAATTGAGTTGTTTGTGGGTCTTGTTTTTTTGTTTTTGTTTTGCTGTTGAGTTGTTGACTTCCTTATATATTCAGGATATTAGCCCCTGTGTTGTTTACAAACATTTTCTTCCATTCTGTAGGTTGTCTCTTCACTGTGCTGATTGTGTCCCTTGCTGTGCAGAGGTTTTTAGTTTGATGAAGTACCATTTGTCTATGTTTGCTTTAGTTGCCTGTGCCTTTGTAGTATTGTCCAAAAAAGTGCTGCCCATTCCCATTTCATGTAGCATTTTCCCTATGTTTTCTTCTGGTAGCTCATAGTTTCAGGTCCTACATTTAGGCCTTTAATCTATTCCAAGTTTATTTTTGAGTATGGTGAGAGACAAGGGTCTAGTTTCAATCTTCCACATGTGGATATGCAGTTTTCCCAGCACCGTTTATAGAAGAGGCTGTCCTTTCCCTTGTGGTGTGTGTGTGTGTGTGTGTGTGTGTGTGTGTGTGTGTGTGTGTGTGTGTGTGTGTGTGTGTGTATATATATATTTGGCACCTTTGTCAAAAATCAGTTGGATGCAGGTATGTGTGTTTATTTCTGGGCTCTCTATTCTGTTCCATTGATCTATTTTTCTATTTTTATACTTGTACCATACTGTTTTGGTCACTATAGTATTATATTTTGAAGTCAGATAGTGAGATGCCTTCAACTTTTTTCTTTTTGTTCAAGATTCCTTTAGCTATTTGGGGACTTTTGTGATTCTACAAAAATTTTAAAATCATTTTTTCCATTTCTGTGAAGAATGTCATTGGTATTTTGATAGAGATTGTATTGAATGTATAGACTGCTTTAGGCAATATGGCCATTTTGATTATGTTAATTCTTCCAACCCATGAAGATGGGATGTCTTTCCATTTAATCGTGACCTCTTCAATTTCTTTCACCAGTGTTTTATACTTTTTATTGTAGATTACAATTTTTTAAAATTTGTTGAGACTTGTTTCACAACCTAACATATGGTCTATTCTAGAGAATGTTCTAAGTGCTCCTGAGAAAAATGTATTCTCTAGTTATTGGAAACAATGTTCTATTGATGTTTATTAGTAGAGATTAATTCTGATGTTTCTTGGCTAATTTTCTGTCTGAATGATCTTTTCTTTGCTAAAAATGGTGTATCAATGTCCTCAACTATTATTGTGTTTAGACTATCTGTCCCATTAGGTCCAATAGTAATTGCTTTATATATCTGGTTGATCTAGTGTTGGGTGCATGTATATTTAGAATTGGTTTTTTTTTTTTTTTTTTTTTTTTTTTTTTCCATGTCCGGCAACGGATCGCAACCC
>NW_007730296.1:165249-168763 GCF_000696425.1 Galeopterus variegatus | reverse complement strand
GGATCGCAACCCTCAGTGTCGCCCCCATACCGGACCGGGACCGGCAACAGGATCGCAACCCTCGGCATTGCCCCCGTGCCTCGCTCAGCCAGTGAGCGGGAACCGGTCTGTATGTGGGATCCGAACCCTCAGCGGGAGCGCAGCCACGCTTCCCAAGCAGCGCACTAGTGCAGTGCGCAACCGGGCCGGCCTCTAGAATTGTTATATCTTCAATTAGAGAGTCAAGATGGCAACGGGTCTGGAGCGGGGGTGCCAGAAGTCAGTGTGAGCCTGAGAGGTGTGCGCTGTGCTGCCAGAGTGCTATTTGCATTTCCAAGAGCAGCAAAAAAAGAATAAGTCTTTGATCAACTAATCTACAACTATAAAAAAGCAACTACAGTTTCGAGGTTTAGGGCCGACATTAAAGAAGATCCCTGGGAGCGCCCGAGCCGTGCCGCGGGACGGAGTGAGCAGCCCAAGGTGGTGGCGGCTAGGATGGGGATGGTGGCGATGTGGAAATGGAGAGGGAGCTGCTCGGCCGGCCCAGCTCTGTGAGTGACCCCCAGCCTGGCCCTGCTTGCAGGGCAGATGCCTGTCCGGCTTCCACCTGCCCCACTAGGCCAGTTGCCAGCCCGGGGCTGCCTCCATTTTCTCGGGTCGGGGAGGAGCTGGCCGGCTTGGCCAGGCCTGCCCTCCTCGCCCTGCTCGGCTCCTCACTGAGCCTTCCCACTTCCTTGCCCCAGCGTGGGGCCTCCCAGGGTCTGCAGAACGGCCTCACATCCCACTTCCCCCATGGTTCTCTGGCAGGGCTGGTGGTGTTGGGAGCCCGCAGCCTGCATCGGGAGGAGAGGGAAGAACGGGCTGGGCTGATTGTCACTCCACCGCACCATGGGCTTCACCCCCAGGAAACTTCCTGTTACCAGGAGGCAGATACCATCTCTGTGGCCATCAGTTTAGAAAAATGCCTAACCAATTTATGGTTAGGAAAAGTGTGATCGGAGCGCTACCGAGCTCACTTGAACCTGCCGGAGAGCTGACTGCGGGTGGGCGCCAGAATCAGTCCGCGCCGGGGGAAATCAAAGAGGAACTGTGTGCTACGGGCTCCTCCCCCGAGGAGCTCACGCTCCGGTGTGGGAGATAAGACAAGTACACAGATAANATAAGTCCTGAGAAAGCCCTATACAGTGCTACAAAGGCACCCAGAGCGACTGGTCATCTGCGCCTAGCAGAAACCTGAAAGACTTCCTGGGTAGGGCAGTGCCAAGTAGGGTCTTGAAGGCCTGGCTGATAGACGAGGGTAGCAGAAGACACGTCTCAGCACAGGCTAGAGTGCACAGAGCGAGGAGGCGTCCGACTAGGGAGGCGGAGACTTGGCAGAAAACACACACCCTGCGGGCCGCCTCTGTGAAGTCCAACAGCCCCACCTAGTGTGCACAGAACGGGGAGGCATCCAGCTAGGGAGGCGGAAACTCGGCAGAAAACACACACCCTGCGGGCCACCTCTGTGAAGTCCAACAGCCCTGCCTAGTGTGAACAGAGCGGGGAGACGTCCGGCTAGGGAGGCGGAGACTTGGCAGAAAATACACACCCTGTGGGGCCGCCAATGCATGATCCAGCAGCCCAGCAGAGTCCAAGCTGACCAGNCCGGCATCCGCCTGCCCCACCAGGCCAGTCACCGGCCCGGGGCTGCCTCCATTTTCTCGGGTCAGGGAGGAGCCGTCCGGCTCGGTCAGGCCTGCCCTCCTCACCTAGCTCGGCTCCTCACTGAGCCTTCCCACTTCCTTGCCCCGGCACGGGGCCTCCCGGAGTCTGTGGGCCAGCCTCACATCCCACTTCCCCTGTGGTTCTCTGGCGGGGCTGGTGGTGTGGGGAGCCCCCAGCCAGAGTCGGGAGGTCAGGGAAGAATGGGCCAGGCCAATTGTCACTCCACTGCAACCTGGGCTCCGGCCCTGATAAACTTCCTGTTACTGGGAGGCAGATACCATCGCTGTGGCCATCAGTTTGAAAAAACGCCTACCCGATTTATGGTTAGGAAAAGTGTGATCAGAGCGCTCCTGAGCTCACTTGAACCTGCCAGAGAGCTGACTGCGGGCGGGCGCTGGAGTCAGTCCGCGCCGGGGGGAATCAAAGAGGAACTGTGTGCTACGGGCCCCTCCCCCGAGGAGCTCACGCTCTGGTGTGGGAGATAAGACAAGTACACAGATAACTGGAATACCAGGAGGAAGGTGATAAGTCCCGAGAAAGCCTTATACAGTGCTACAAAGGCACCCAGAGTGACTGGTCAGCTGCGCCTAGCGGAAGCCTGAAAGACTTCCTGGGAGGGGCGGTGCCGAGCAGGGGCTTGAAGGCCTGGCTGATAGAGGAGGGTAGCAGAAGACATGTCTCAGCCCAGTCTAGAGCTCACAGAGTGGAAAGGCGTCCGGCTAGGGAGGCACAGACTCAGCAGAAAACACACACCCTGCGGGCCGCCTCTGCAAGGTCCAACAGCCCTGCCTAGTGCGCACGGAACAGGGAGACGTCCGGATAGGGAGGCAGAGACTCGGCAGAAAACACACACCCTGTAGGCTGCCTCTGCGAGGTCCAACAGCCCCGCCTAGTGTGCACAGAGTGGGGAGATGTCCGGCTAGGGAGGTGGAGACTCAGCAGAAATCACACACCCTGTGGGGCTGCCAATGCATGATCCAGCAGCCCAGCAGAGTCCAAGCTGACCAGAGAGGTGGCTCTCCGGAGAGGCCCAAGACCCGAGGCAATCACACACACAAGACATTAGAGGCCAACTGAGCAGTCACAGAGGTAGCCATACGAAATTGACAAACACAGCCACACCTTAGTTAGCCAATAGGGTCAAACCTGTGCACTGTGAAACCCCCTGCCAAAATGAATAAACATCAAAAAAAAAAAGATACCAGAAATACAAAAAACCAAGAAAGTACACCACCAAAAGTTAATAAATCTCAAACTCTAGATCGTCTAGAACAAGAAGCCCTTGAGATGAATGACAAGGAATTATGAGTGATAATTCTAAAGAAACTGAATGAGATACAAGAAAACTCAGCTAGACAGCATGATGAAATGAGGAAAAGTATACAGGACATGAAAGAGGAAATGTACAAGGAAATCAATGACCTGAAAAAAAATGTAGCAGAACTTGCTGAACTGAAGAAGTTATTCAGCGAAATATAAAACACAATGGCGAGTTTAACCAGCCAGATAGCGGAATTTGAAGAGAGAACCTCGAAACTTGAAGATAGACTGATTGAAATAACACAAACAGACAAGAAAAAAGAATAAAAAATATTGAGGAAAATCTGACAGAGACATTAGACAACCTTAAGCGCTCAAATATCCGAGTGATGGGTATTCCAGAAGGGGAGGAAAAAGGAAAATGTATCGAAAACATATTCAACAAAATAGTGGCAGAAAACCTCCCAGGCATAGAAAAAATCACAGATCTTCAGATCCAGGAAGCTCAAACATCTCCAAACGTATTCAACCCAAAAAGGGCTTCTCCAAGACATGTTATAGTCAAATTGGC
>NW_007730296.1:129726-162467 GCF_000696425.1 Galeopterus variegatus | reverse complement strand
ACCATCTCACCCCAGTTAGGATGGCTAAAATCCAAAAGACTGAACGATAAATGCTGGTGAGTTTGTGGAGAAAAAGGAACTCTCACACATTATTGGTGGGACTGCAAAATGGTGCAGCCTCTATTGAAAACAGTATGGAGGTTCCTCAAACAATTGCAGATAGATCTACCATATAACCCAGCTATCCCACTGCTGGGAATATACCCAAAGGAATGGAAATCATCAAGTCGAAGGTATACCTGTTTCCCAATGTTCATTTCAGCGCTCTTTACAATACCCAAGTGTTGGAACCAGCCCAAATGTCCATCATCGGATGAGTGGATATGGAAAATGTGGTATATCTACACAATGGAATGCTACTCAGCTATAAAAACAAATGAAATACTGCCATTTGCAACATGGATGGACATTGAGAGAATTATGTTAAGTGAATCGAGTCAGGCAGAGAAAAAGAAATACCACATGTTCTCACTTATTGGTGGTAGATAAAAATAAATAAATAAATTCACTCACACACACAAAAAATAACTGGGGGGGGGAGAAGATATAACAACTACAATCCTTTGAAGTTGTTACAACAAGCAAACGGCAAGGACATTGTTGGGTGGGAGGGGGGAGAGGTAGGAGGGAGGGAGGTTTCGGTGATGGGCCACAATAATCAACCACATTGTATATCGACAAAATTAAAATTTAAAGGAAAAATTTTTTTAAAAAGTGTCAGTTTACACAGAAGGACCCACAACTCCTCTCCAGCCACTCTGTGTACATACCAGGACCTCTTGCCTCTGGAGAAATGGAGCCAGAGAGACTACAAACTTGAATACATTACTGACAGAGGAGGTGAGGCACTGAAGAGAAAATAGGAATGATTAAGTGATAGTCTATGTATAGACAGTAAATGGCAGACCCCAGCCCCTCCATCCACTGGGCCCTCAGAATGATGACAGCCAGGCTCATACCCTGATAGAGTTTGGATGCATTGTCCTCAACAAAACTCATGTGGAAACTTGATCCCCAATGTGGCAGTGCTGAAAGCTGTTTAAGTCATGGGGATGGATCCCTCATGAATGGATTCATGCTCTCTGGGGGAGGCAGGACTGAGAGAGATTTCACTCTATTAGTTCACATGAGAGCTGGTTGTTTAAAAAACCCTGGCACCTCCCCTCTCTCTCTTGCTTCCTCTCGCCAGGTGATCTACTTTTACCCACTAGCTGCCTGCCACTTTCCACCATCAGTGAAACAGCCCGAGGCCCACACCAGACGCAGCTGTCCCAGAATCATGAACCAAATAAACCTCTGTTCTTTATAAATTACCCAGTCTCAGGCATTTCTGTTATAGCAACACAAAATGGACTAATACATACCCCTAGACAGGGGACTAAGATATCCTCCAGAGAGAAAATAAGTTAATTAAATACATAAATACATAAATATATTTATTAGTTCTCTTTGGCTTTTTAACTGTTCAATGGACTACTTAGCAAAAAATAAAATTTGACTTGAAAATAGAGCACAGTAGCTTATATCTCAAACCATGTAATTTAAATATGCACAGGATTTACATGTTTCTAAATTATAAAGTTAAACTCACATTAGAGCACACACTGTTAATAACCTGGAACACCACAGACAGACAATAATGAGGCAGAATTTGCTCTGAGTATTTCACTGTGACACAAAAGCGAACTCCCACTGACTTCCTCTGTGACAGCTTCTGGATGTCTTCCAACCTCTCATTTAATCCTCCCTTCCTACCTCGAGAGATAGAGGAGGATGGCAGTGAGAAGGTAGGTCAATTTCCTAAGGTCACACGGTTAGAATGGTGCTATGGACTGCATGATTGTGCCCCCTACCCCCGCCCCCAAGTTCATATGCTGAAGCCTAATCCCCAGTGCAATAGTATTAACAGGTGGGAACTTTAGAAAGTAATTATACCATGAGGGAGGAGCCTGCATGAATGGATTAGTGCCCTTATACAAGAGGCTCAAGGGAGCTTGTTCACCCTTTCTGCCACATGACGACACAGCAAGAAGGCACCACGTATGAGGAAACAGGCCCTCCTCAGACACCAAATCTGCTGGCACCCTGATCTTGGATTTCCCAGCCTCCAGAACTCTGCATGATAAATTTCCATCGTTTGTAAATGACCCAGTCTGAGATATTTATTACAGCAGCCTGAATGGATTAAGACAGTAAGTATATTTCCTAAGGTCATACAAGATGGTGTTATGGACCAAATGTTTGTGTCCCCCTCAAATTTATATGATGACCCCCCCCCCATGCAATGGTATTTAGAGATGGGGCCTTTGGGAAGTAATTAGGTTTAGATGAGGTCATGAAGATAGGGCCCAGATCTAGTAGGGTTATAGTGCCCTGACAAGAAGAGACACCAGAGAACTCTAATACTCTCTCTCTCACTCTCTCTCTATCTCTCTCTCTCTATCATGTGAGCACACAATGAGAAAGCAGCCGTCTGCAAGCCAGGAAGAAAGCCCTCACCAGAAACCAACCATGCCGGCACCCTGATCCTGGACTTTCAGCCTCTAGAACTGTGACAAAATAAACTTCCTTCATTTAAACCACCCAGTCTGTGGTGCTTTATTCTGGCAGCTCGAGCTGACTGAGATAGATGAGCTGAGGAAAGAAGAGAATCTAGGCTCATCTGTTCCATCCTGGCCTCTTTAGCACTTTTATTTCTCCTGGCTCAAAATAATGCATCACACACACACACACACACACACACGCACGCACCTTTAGCACTTTTATTTCTCCTGGCTCAAAATAATGCATCACACACACACACACACACACACGCACGCACGCACGCACGCACGCACGCACGCACGCACACACCATTCACAGCTCTAAGCTCTAGACTGTGACCTCCAGAATATCCAACTCAAACCCACTAACACTCAGCTCAGCTCCTCCAAACATCAGCTATGAGAAGCCGAAGGAGCTGTGCTCACCTTGAGAAAAGCTGAATTTCCAGAACCATGGTAAGGTCTGTGGCCTCGACTTAGGTTATAGGATTCTTTCCATGACAGTTTTGCATGAAAGTTGCCCTCCCACTGTGTAAAGAACACACATCAATCCAGGTCACTGGAAGTGCAGGCCAGCCCCACTACATGATTCCTCAGAATGAATGACTTTGGAGAGCTTGTCAATATTGTTTTATGTCTCTGTGTAATGTACTGAATCGTAACCCCCCAAATATGTGCATATTGATGTCCTAACCTCCAGTACCAGTAGGTAATTAAGTCAAAATGAGGTCATTAGGGTGGGCCCTAATCCAGTATGACTGGTGCTCTTTTAAATAACAAGTAGAAATTTGGACAGATGCAGAGGAAATACGACATAAAGACACAGGGAGAAGACGTCCTCTGTGAGCCAAGGACACAGGCCTAGAACAGTCCTTTCCTCATGGCCCTCAGGAGGAATCAAACCTACCAATACCTTGATCTTAGATCTCCAGCCTCTAGAACTGTGAGAAAATTAGTTTCTGTTGTTTAAGCCACCCGGTCTGTGTACCTGTTACGGCTGCCCTAGCAGACTAACACAGTCTGTAATTGCACGTGCCCGTGACCTTGATCAGACTCTTTTTGCTTCCCACCAAATTCCATTCAGTCACCAAGACTTGAGGATTCACACCCCCTTCTGTGTCTTATTAAATTTCCCTCCACTCCCAGCATGTGGGTTTCTACTCAGGCCCTTCCTCGTGTCTGGCTATGATGGTCTTCTGACTGGTTTCTCTGCCTTCAGTTCCCTCCCCTTTCAATCCAACCTCTGCATAGGGGGACGAAGGGGTTTTCACAATAGACCCCAATTGAAGGATGCTGGGCCCATGATGCCAGGCCAGGTACCCACAGTTCAGGCACCTGCTCAACCAGGTATCCACTTCTGCTGTCCCTGGGAGAAGGGCCAGTAGGCCGGGGTGGAGCACCCAGGACCAAGGGCTGTAGCTCTCCCTATAATAACTGGTATGGCCATCCCAGCTGAACTTCAGCCCTGCCTCATGCTAGCCTGAAGCATCTCTCCAAATTACAGACCTCATCATGTTACCTCGCCTGAAAATCCTTCAACAGGTTCCCGTGACCTGAGATACATCTGAATGCCTTAGCAAGGAGTCCCCTCTGTTTTCTAGCCCCTGTCTACTTTTATCAGTCTCATTTCCACTGCTCCTCAAGTGACACCCCAGGGTCCTGCCATCCAGAAAGATTTTCAGGTACACAAACCCATCTTGTGCATATGTCCCCAAGCCTTTCCACATGTCGCAGATGTCTACTTCCCTCTTTGCCGCTCATGGACCTTCTATTTATCCTTCAAGACTCACCACAGGCACTCTCACCTGTCCAGCGTCCCTTGACCTCCCTCCCCTGGGCTGCCCGCTCTCCATGCCTGGACGCGTTTTGAGAACAGCACCTACACCAGATGGTCATTACGTGTGCTGCCTCTCACACCCTATTCAGGGCACTCCTGGAGAGCAGGGACAGACGCTTCTTCAGGACTATGTCTACAGATCCTGCCACTAACTCTGGCCAACCACAGCGGGACCTCAGAAAACCTCTGGAGATTAGATGATTGATGTGCTTTGCCACAAACACTGCTGAGCTGAATGTAGCAACTGCCTCCGTAAGGAAGAAAAGATGTTTTTACCCAAATCAAATCAGGTACCACCTGCATATCCACACTCTTGGCACCGAGGCTCTAATATAAGAGCACAGGTCTCCTGCAGCATAAATATCCACTGAACGGATGAATGAAGCCATTAATAACCGTTGTGTGCTGGAGTCAGTGCTGTGCTGAGAAGAATATTTTCAAAAGAAAAGAAAATCACCTTTCTGAGTGAGTCAGGATAGAATGGTTTGGACGCAAATTCATTCTTTTCTTAGGAGACTTGCTCTTAATGAAACTCATGGTAAGTGAGGGGGATGTGCTTGCTCTCAGGACCTTCCTGAAAGTACAGTACAATCTCACAAACGTGGCCTGCACACAGAGGGAACAAAGCGGGAACCTGGGTCTCCTGCAACTGCGGGAGGACACACACATGCCTGCGTGCACACACACACACGCACACGCACACACATACATGCCCGCACACACACACACACACACAAAAACACACACGTGCACACACACACACGCACACGCACACACATACATGCCCGCACACACACACACACACACACACACGCACGCACGGAGAGGGAAGCTGTCTGAGTTGGTTAACTCCAACTCAGGCAAAGTAAATAGTGGGGTCTCCGTGCACCTTGCCTGGCATGGTTCATGGTTTCAAGTGTAACATGAGAGGGCTGCTTTCTGGAGGTGGGCACCAGAAGACACAGCTTAGCTTTTAAGGCTGAGCACAGATTCTCTGAGCCACCTATGTAGACTGGGTGGCTCTAACCTCCCAGATTCAGCAAGGACTCCCATACTGAGGAGAGCTCTCCAGGGGGTTCTTTTCAACAATGGCTGGGGCCTGGATTACACCCAGGGGAGTGGGCCCCCTGGAAAGCCTGCTGAAGCCCCCCTCTCCATGCCCCCCCTGCATTCCCTGTTGCTGCTGCTCATCTGACTTCCTCAAGTCTGACGTCATGGTCTTAAGGGATGCAAATCTCTCTCTGGACTGGTCCTCTGCCTCTCAGGGTGATATATGGCTCCCAGGCCAAGTTCCATCAGCCTCACATCTCCCTGAGGTCCTCTGTCCCTGAAAGCCTAACTCATTAGTGATCACTCACTGCCTTCCTCTCCCAAGGACCCCAAAGGTCCCGAAAGATCTCCCTGCATTTCCCATGGGACACACTGGGACTTACCTATTTCTCCATCTGGAGTCTAAGTCCCACGAGGGTGTAGAACACACCCTGAAGTCAGTAACCCTTTCAGCCATGTGGCCTGGGACAAGCCACTAGCCCCTCTGTGTCTTGGTTTGTCCTTCTGTAAAATGGGAATATTCACAGTCCTACATATTATCAATGCTGTGAGAATTAAATGAAGTCATAAACCTAAAGCTGCTATAACCTGCTAAATAATGGCTAAACCTCCTTGATTCTGTTGAGCTAGATACAATGCCTTTTACATGATAGGTACTCACATCTGGTGACAATTCTCTACCTGAAATAAACAGCATTTCCAACCTCACTTGAACTGCTTGTAACACAATAAAAGGTAGGAAATCTGAATGCTAATGGAGAGCTTTGTACGTTTTGTCTGTGTCTCACCTCGGGATATTGTTGATTATTGTGTGGATCACCTAAGGAGACTTTTTAAAAGTTGGTGTTTTTCAAAAATACTTAAATCCTACGCATATCCCAACAACACAACTTGACTTCCATTCATCAGCTTCCTATATTTAAAGCCCACCCACATATGCATACACATTAACATAAGATTTACACAACCCACATATACCAAAATGATGGACACAAACATGTGTATTTCATCACAAAGTTTCCAGCATGTAATAAGCTTAAGTACACAATTAAATGATATTTAGTAACTTTATGGAGTTATGCAACCATCACCACAACCCGGTTTCAGAACATTTCCATCATCCCTCGTACCCATTTGCAGTCAACCCCAGTTATGACTCCCAGCCTCAAGCAACCCCTGATCTGCTTTTCATCTCTGTCTCACACAATATTTTGTGTCTGGCTTCTTTCACTTAACATAATGTTTGTGAGGTCCATGTGTTTGTCCATGCCATAGCATGTATTGTATTTCATTCCTTTTCATTGCTGCATAGTATTTCATTATGGATATACCACATTTTGTTTATGCATTCACTGGTTGATGGACATTTGGATTGTTTCTATTGTTTAGCTATTATGAATAATGTCACTGTAAGCATGTACATATAAGTCATTCGGGTGGGTATATGTTTTTATTTATCTTGGGTAGATACCTAAGAGTGGAATTCCTGGATCATATGACAAGTTTATGTTTAACTTTTTAAGAAACTGCCAAACTATTTTCCAAAGAAGTTGTGCTTGGTAATTTGCTGAACTTTCTAAAGGAGAGAACAGAACTGAGGCCACCAGAGGTAGGAAAGGGGGAGTTAGTGAGAAATTGGTACAGGGCCACAAAAAATGATTACATTGTATAATATAGTAATAAAATTGTGTAACATTATAATAAATAAGTAAATAGATAAAAAAAAATTTTTAAGTAGTTGCACTTGGACCTCCACTGACATCTGATTTAGTGCCAGCAACTTCTGAGCCTTATCTCCCTCCTGTGCCTGTCACCTCCTGCACAATCCCCATAAGGCTCATTCTACCCCCAGCTGAACCACATGTGAAGCAGAGCTATCACTATGAGGTCTGCTGAGGCTCATCCCCCAAGCAGAAATGGCTTAGTAGAATACTGAGAGAACCAAAATATCTTTGCAGCTGTTCCTGCAAAGTGTAGAAACACAAGTGTAGGTATTTTCAATTGTAAAACACAGCTTCAACACTCCCTAGCACTGTGTGCATCTTCCAGCAAGGAAAGGAAGATCTCTGTTAGTTCCCAGTGCTGACATTTTAAAACAGGATGCTGGCTTGGGCTCTACCCCATTGCGATAATTTGAATGGGAATTACTACAGGATTTAGGATGACAGAGCCTATAGCTTTCATAATAATAAGAAATAAGACATTACTACATAAATCCTGGAGGCACAAGGGTACTGATTTTTAGTCACTTTTATAATAATTTCTCAAATGTAAAACTTTGCTTCAAGGTCTTAGGGCTACCCATGGACTCATACAGGGTACACAAAACTACTGTGCATGGGGTACTCTTCCCCTCTGTTCTGGAACTTCTCCTGGACAGTCATCCTCCCCTCCCCACCACCCCAGGACTTCCCTGCCCGTGTGAGTAATAAATCTTTTTGTGATCAAACCAAAGGACTACTGCCATGATCTTCAGCATTAGAACCTAACCATGGAAGAGAGCTTCTCATGTCATGGTGGAATTGCTATGAAAGCCAGTATAGAAGGTATCAAGTAGTATTTCATTGTGGTTTTGATTTACATTTCCCTAATTACTAATGATGTTAAACATTTTTTCATGTGTTTATTAGCCATTGGTATGTCTTCTTTGGTGATGTATCTATTCAAATCTTCTGCTCATTTTTTTTTTTTTTCCTTTTTTTGTCTTTTTTCGTGCCCGGCAATGGATTGCAACCCTCAGTGTCGCGCCCGTACCGGACTGGGACCAGCCACGGGATCGCAACCCTCGGTGTTGCTCCCGCCCCTCGCTCAGCCAGTGAGCGGCCGGTCTGTGTGTGGGATCCGAACCCTCGGCGGGAGCGCCACCGCGCTTCCCAAGCGGCGCACTATAGCAGTGCGCCACCGGGCCGGCCCTTCTGCTCATTTTTAAACTGGGTTGTTTGTTTTGTTATTGAGTTGTAAGAGTTCTTTATATATTCTAGCTACAAGTCTTTTATCTGACATAAGATCTTCAAATATTTTCTCCCAGTCTATGTCTTGTCTTTTTATATTCTTAATGATGTATGTGGAAGCACAAAAGTTTTTAATTTTGATAAAATAAAATTTATCAGTTTTTTCTTTTAATGATTATGCTTTTGGTATGGAATCTAAAAACCCTACCTGACTCAAGTTATAAATATTTTCTCTTATGTATATTTTTTAGAAGTTTTATGGTCTTTAGATCTTTAGTCTATGATCCATGTTAAGATCATTTTTGTGTGTACAGTGTGAGGTAAAGCTCTAAACTCATCATTTTGCATGTAGAGACCCAGTGCTACCAGCACCATTTAATGAAAAGACTATCCCCAGTCCACAATCTGAAGTCTCTCCTCCAAATATGTTAACTAATTTAATTAAGTTTCATTTGAAAGACTGTGTCACACTCAATAAGATCACATTTATAAAAACCTTATCTGAAAGTTCCATATTTGAAATTATCCCCAGACAACAGCTCTATTCTAATTTTTATTGTTTTCATAGTAAATATGATATAAAACAGTCTTTTGTATGTGATACATGTCTCATTTTCATCCATAAACACACTCAAGGAAAAGGGGGGAAACTGATACAGTGTTCAAACTTTTGTAAAATAAAGAGTTTTCAGTTGCTATACCTTTTTCTAAGAAACCAGCCTAAGGTTTGCATACATGAGTAGTCATATACTATACAATCAAAAATTTTATGTGAAGACCTCCTGGTTTACAATATGCCATTTTTATTTCAAAGGATCTTCCAATAGCAACCTAGCACAAATCTGAGTAACACTGAAGTTTTGCTTTGGAGATGCATTTTTTTATCCTTATTTATCTAAAGTTATATTTCTACGAAAAGTTTCCATTAACCTGTGGTCTTCAAAGAGTGTTCAGAAATCCCACAGAAATAGGAGTGCTATCACTCGCTGAAGATCTGTGATCACTAATCTCTAAATTTTTTATTTAAAAAAAAATTCTCCTAAGTACAAATATCATGAGTCTTCATGCTTGTTTATTCAAAGTCTTTGTTAACATAAGTTCTCCGTTTAAGAAATGATTATAGATAGGAGTTTTCAACCCTCCAGGTTTAATTCACCTCCTTCCAATTATAAAATTATATTTTATTTACTCACACACAAGCACACAACTCTAAAATCAGGTTTCATTATCACTGGTATTTTACCATGTAAATCTCACTATGTGTCTATTTTGCAGTGCAACATGGGAAAGTGTACTTCCAAAAACCTACTCCCATTATCTAGAAAAGGGAACAGGACTCAAATTCCAACATGCTGGTGTTCCACATACACTGGGGATACAGTGGTGAAACAGACAAGGCACGGGGCTCAGAGAACTACAATCTACTGCATGAATAATATTCCCCAGACGCAGAAAGTATAAATACTTTGGCGTTCTCAAAATGAATATAAAATGTTGAATGAATACTCGAGTCAAAAACACAAAAATATGCCCATAAACTTAATGTGCAAATGGTGAAGCTATGTTGACAAATATAAGCATGTAGGATGTGAGTGTCTTCCTGAAATAACAGGTACCAAGCATACTATAAAATACATGCTATAGCATTAAAAGATGCGCCAAACTCCACATTTGGGAATTACACACTGTATTCCATAGAGTAACGAACTAACGGGATATACTCTCAAAAAGAATATAAAGCATATGAACATATCCTCTACGCACAGCATATGAGAGGTCCACTTGCATTCCGACTGAGGTTTCAGCAACCAGTGGGAGAATTTAATCATTTGCAAAATTAATGATCCTTTTACAAACTCAATTTCTTGGAGTGCTACAATTTAGAAATTATATGTTAGAGAATTTGAGTGTATTTTACAATAACCAACAATAATAACTAACTAACAAGATAATGAAAATTATTTTACCATAACTGCAAAAGCACAGGTTGTGCCCTATAAAGTTATCTTTACAAATAATTATGCCCATGGATATGAAATTTGAGTGTATTTTACAATAACCAACAATAATAACTAACTAACAAGATAATGAAAATTATTATACCATAACTGCAAAAGCACAGGTTGTGCCCTATAAAGTTATCTTTACAAATAATTATGCCCATGGATATGAACATTCTCAAGAATTACTGACTGATTATCTACAGCCTGTACAAATCATTCTTAGTACTTGGAGACAAAAACAAATTTTTTTAATCTAAAAGTTTAGAAAAGATGGGGCTTAAATGCCCTGGACAAGCTAACTTCCTAAGTGCATATAGAAAAATATACTACAGCAATAACCAGGTTCTTAATGGCAACAGAAGCTATGAGACAAAGAATCAGGAAACAAAAGCACTTTCCTCAAGTTTACCCAAAGCAGCGGTGTCTCCTTTCTGCCCTCAAATGAGAGGTCCTAAAAGCCTAACACCCTTAAACCATAGAGCAGCTAAAGACTAGAAACTCTGAAAAGAATCGCTGCACCCAGCAAAGAGGAGATACATTTATTTCCTTTTCTTCTGTTCATATCCCTTCTGCTGTGCCCAGGCCTTTTCTCTCATTATTTCCACTGTTAGCACCTAATCTTCCAAAATGTTTGTGCTTCTTTATAACCACCCCTGAGAAGATCTTTTTCATCCCTCCCACCAGGCAGTGCAGGTTTTTTTCTTTCAAATTCTTCCTAATGCCTGCTGGCTCAAGGAAAATGTCTATTAAGGGGACAGTGAATTAATATACAAGGCCAGACAACACCGAGGCAACCTTGATTCACATTGAGATGTAACCACCTCCGCTTTGACACGTGTATGAACAGTTTTGTCTGCCAAATGTTGCCTTTCAAGTGATGGGAAGAAACATCCCAGCCTCTTTGTTAAGAGAAGGGCTGTCAGGTATGCAGTGAAGTTATATGAATGATAGAAAACAAAATTCCACTTCCATCTACCTCTGAAATGAGAGGTGGGCCATCCAGACACCATTTTTTCGTGAACTCCTGCACCCTCATCCAGCCACCCCACAAAGCAATGGAACAGCAAGACATTTCTTCATATCCTTCAAGCTCTCCCTGGCTCTTCTGGCCATGGTAAATGCACCCACAGAAGCCTGGCAGTGACCGACCGTAGCTCACACTCTGAAGCTCTCTCACCGGGCCAGCTGCCCTGGGCAATTGTGCACGACAGCTTTCCCAGACCACAGCAGCCAAAGAGGTGACACACAAGCCAGAGAACAACGAAGGCGCTGAGAAATGCCAATCCGGAAAGCCACAGGGAAGCCCATTCCCAACAGGGAAAGCGAGGAGAGAAAAGCAAGCAACACCAGAGCAGAAATGGAGGAGAGATCCCTCAACACCTTAAATAAGAAGAGCTGCAATAAAGACACAGAAGTAGAAAAAGAGGCTGAATGCAACATTTAAAGCCTCATTTCAAAGTATTTCAGAAACCAGACTCAAGGCAACTTTAAAGCATTCTGAATTTTAAAAATCAGGACACATATTACTATTAGTTCTAAAAGCAAAGAAGCAGAAACACAAAAGTGAAAAAGCTTTTCCTGCTCTCAGAAGTCAAATGCAGTAACCTTCACCTCTTTGGGGGGTGGGGTGGAGAGGAAAGGGGTAAGAGAGTGAAAATCAGCTGTTCTACGGTTATGTTTAGTTATAGGGTCTTTTTTCTGAGCTCCAGTCCTTCTTGAATTTTCTAAAGCCTGCAGTTATGATCCCAGTGTGAACATACACAAAAAAAATGTCGAATAAAACATTGTTACAACTTACAGTATAAGGCAGTAGAGAGTAAACACTGCCTGATATTCCCTCTTCCAGACTATTTACATTCTTTTGAATGTCCACAAAATTAGAAGCACCCACAGTGATGGCAACAGATCAGCGGCATCAGAGATTTCTCTGGTTTGGGGAAGAAATACTATTAACATGAATATGGAACCACGTGCAGGAATTACCAGCAGCTGATGCAAATGTTCACCTCCAGACAGAGCAGGTCCAGGGAGAAATACAGAGGCTTTGATTCTCCTCCCACTGTCTGCCTGGCTTTATCTGAGAATAGAGAGCCTGCCCCAACCAGAAAATCAGGCAGCTTCTCCCACAAGGTAAGGGATCTGCTTCCTGAGGCAGGAAGGGCTGTTGAGCACTGCTGTACCTCATTTATTGCTCTTTCTACATCCTCTGGAGATTATACCTTGATCATGTTATGTTATGTTATGTCATGTTGTGTCATGTCATATCATATATAGCAACACTGAAGGAATGAAAGGAAACAGGAAATCAATCGGTCATCGCACCCTGGCACATGAAGGGAGAAGCAGATACCAGGAGACAGCCCAGCCCTCTTGGGGTTTTATTGACATTTGTCGTGCACCATTGCTGGCAGCAGCAGAAGTGCAAGGTGATCGGGATCATCCAGGAATATATGTACTTTCTGACAGTCAGGAAACCAAGACATCAGAGCAAGAGATTTCTTTGGGGGTCTATAACTAAAAACTCAAATTAGTAAATTTTATGTTATGTGTGATATTACGTGTTTTTTTTTTTTTTTTTTTTTTCTTTTAATTCAGAAATGTGTTTAAGGGCTATATGGCTCAGCTTCTCATCTGGCATACTCTCTAAGAAGGGGTCTCTTTCAGACCCTGGTGGCCAGCAAGGGGTCCTAATGCCTCCAGTCTGACAAGCCTAATGCCAGGAAAAAGACTCCTCATTTGGGACTATCTCAATTTTTAAAAAAATCATAAAATTGGGCCGGCCCGGTGGCGCACTGGATAGTGCACCGCTTGGGAAGCGCGGCTGCGCTCCCGCCCGAGGGTTCGGATCCCACATACAGACCGGTTCCCGCTCACTGGCTGAGCGAGGCACGGGAGCAACACCGAGGGTTGCAATCCCGTTGCCGGTCCCCGGTCCGGTGCGGGGGCAACACTGAGGGTTGCGATCCGTTGCCAGACACGGAAAAAGGCAAAAGACAAAAAAAAAAAAAAAATCATAAAATTTATGAAATTATACTATAATGCAGGAGGAGACTATTACCCTTAAAATGCAGAGAAAAATCATACTTTTGAAAAAATATTTACTACAAGAAACAGAAGAAATCATTAGAAAGCATTTGCTTCATGTTCTAACGAAATACAAGAAAACATGAAATAAGAAATGGAAAGTGAGATTTAAAAGGTTACTTGGATACTTTCTGAGATGTAAACTGATATGATCAGGCGCAGGCTGAAAGAAGAAAAAAATTGTAAAGAATGAAAATGTAATTGATTTACTGTTTTAGGTAGGGCAAAACAGAGAATTGACACTACAGAAAAATAATTCAGTAACATAGAGGACGGATTTAAGAAACCATCCGGGAGGGCAGAGGAAAAGGACAAAAAAAAAAAAAAAAAACCCAAAATATGAAAGAGAAATCAAATTGTTTAGTTGGGGAGGGGTCTGTGGGCAAGAGGGGTAATGATAGCTATGAAAGATAGAAAATGAAGATTAACTTCACAAAATATAACCAGAATATGTGAAACAAATAAAATAATCAAAAACATAACACAATTTTTTTCTCTATTTAAAAGTAGCCAGGCCAGTTGATTTAAAAGGCTTACAGACAAAATTAATCAAAAGAGACCACTATGGGGCCGAGCCCATGGTGCACTCGGGAGAGTGCGGCGCTGGGAGTGCAGTGACGCTCCTGCCGCGGGTTCGGATCCTATATAGGGATGACCGGTGCGTTCACTGGCTGAGCGCGGTGCGGCGACACCACACCAAGGGCTGTGATCCCCTTACCGGTCATGAAAAGGACAAAAAAAAAAAAAAGAGAGAGACCACTACGTAGACATATCACTGTGAATTTTTAAAATGTTCAACATAAAGAAAAAATACTGTCAGGATCCAATAAAACAATCAAATTAATTCCTTCTGAACAAATAAAAGTAAGATTGCCTATACTTGTATTTCTCTTTCAGAGCCCTAAATGCCAGAAAATAGAGGAACAAGATCTACAAAAGTTTTAAGAAGAAAAAAAAAGTTTTGATCCAATAATTCAGTATCCGTGTACGAAAATAAGTATTGTGTCCTCAAGTATGTGAAGTTTCAGAAAGTCTATCATTCCCATTCCAAGACTTATTTACTGACCAAGAAAGGAACAAAAACAAGAAACTGAAGAAATGTGGAGAGGATCATTTAAAATGACAAATTTCAAGCACTTAAAAGAGAATCTAAAAAGTATTTCTAGATTTTTAAGCAATAACTTGATTCAAATTAAAAAATAAGTCTCAAAGGAGAAAATATATAATATAATAATAATAATATCTTAACAAAAAGCTTACTCCTTTTACCACATGCCAAAATAAATTCTGGATGGATTAATTTAATTAATATGCAAGTTAAATATTTTTAAATGAGGATGTACACTTATCTCAAGCTGGTAGACATATATACACTCAAAAACAGAATAGATAAAGAAAAGTAGATACTATAAAAGATGTGACAACAGAAAGATCGAAAACTTCTATAGATTAATAACCACAAACACAATTAAATGTTAACTAAACCATAAAATTAATTTAAATGTATGGTAAATAATAGTTTTGTAATTTTGATACATATAAACTTCTTGTAAATCAATTAAAAAAATAGAAATCTTAATAAGAAGATACGGAAGGATATGAAAAGCCAATTGAGAAAATAAAAAAATAGAAATGGCTTACAAATATATTAAAAATTAAACACAGTGGTAAACAAATAAGTGCAAATTAAGACATTGGTTTTTGTCTTGAAGATGAAATTAGAAAAAATGTGAAAAAAGTTCTAATACACAGTACTAAAAGGAGTTTGGGTCAATAGTCATTCTCAAACTGATAAAAGGGGTATGAATTGGAACAATATTGTGATAAACTGTTGGACAACTCATGACATTTTTATTTTTTTTTAATTTTTATTATTATGAGTATTCATGAGATACAAATTACCAGAAATTGCTTTTATACTCTGTGTCCCCATCCAGTTATCCCCAACCACCATCCCCCTCTCCTCCCAACTCTGTTTTGCAGCCCTAGGAATGTTCCCTCCTTCTGTAAGACAACTGCACTACTGTGGTCTTTCTTTCCTTCCTTCCTTTCTCTCTTAGCTCCCACATAAAGAGTGAGCACATGTGGTATCTATCCCTCTGTGTTTTGCTTATTTCACTCAACATAAGTTTCTCAGGGTTCATCCATGTTGCAAATGGGAGTATTTCATTCTTTTTCATGGCAGAGTAGTATTCCATGGTGTATATATACCACACTTTCCTTATCCAATCATCCATCAATGGACATTTAGGCTGGTTTCATATCTTGGCTATTGTAAATAGAGCTGCGGTGAACATGGGAGTGCAGGTATCCCTTTGACATGATGTTTTCCATTCCTCTGGGTATATACCCAGAAGTGGGATTGCTGGATTGTATGGAAGATTTATCTGTACTTGTTTGAGAAACCTCCATATTGTTCTCCATAGTGGTTGTACTAATTTATAGTCCCACCAACAGTGTAGGAGTGTTCTCTTCTCTCCACACCCTCGCCTGCATTTGTTATTCACCGTCTTTTTGATTTTAGCCAGTTTAACTGGGGTGAGGTTGTATCTCAATGTAGTCTTAATTTGCATTTCTCTGATGACTAGTGATGTTGAGCATTTTTTGTGTATCTGTTGGCCATTTGTATGTCTTCCTTATGACATTTTTAAATTTCATATATTCTTTGATGCAGCCCCTTCACTTCTAGGAATTTATCTGAATAATCAGGAATGCGTACAAGGCACTATAGTCATTTATGTTAGAGTATAAATCAAAATCAAAAACAATAACCCAAGTGTACAAAAGGAAAAAATTAATAAACTAGGGTATACCATGCATTCCTATATGATGCTCTAAAAATTATGCTGCAGAAAAATACCAATGGCATGGAGAAAAGTTCAGATGCTCTTTAAAAAAATCCTACTAACCCATAGCAAAAAATACATAGCAAAATTACAAGACATATGCATATAAAAGATACAGTATTGAAAAGGTAACAAAATATGAATAGTAGCCATTTTTTGGATGTTAAAATGACAGGCAATTGTCCTTTTCTTTGTGTTCATCTAAAAATACAATAAAACCTCTGCAGTGACACACCCCATAATAATGGGAATTGGGAAATAACATAATTGATGTCCACCCTCTGCCTAGCCCCAGTTCTCAAACAAGAACAAGTCAAAGTCCTTCTGCATGCAGAAAGGATCACAGGAAGGGGAGAGAAAGACCATTAACAGAAACAGTAGGCAATACTGTCTAGAAAACAGAGGTGGGGTCCCCACACCTTTGGTAAAGTCATAGTCCAATTATCCCAGATGGGCCAATGAAACAAGTACCAACCAACCAGGACATTCAAAGAATAGCTGCCGCTGTTCTGGAAGTCCCAACCAGCCATGGGGTATATGCATATAACAGATACAGTATTGAAAAAGTAACGAAATATGAATAGTAGCCATCTTCTGGATGTTGAAATGTCCTTTTCCTGTGTTCATCTAAAAACATAAAATAAAACCTCTGCAGTGACACTCTCTACAATAATGGGAATCGGAAAATAACACAATTGATGTCTGCCCACTGCCTAGCCCTAGTTCTCAAACAGGGACAAGTCAATGTCCTTCTGCATGCAGAAACGATCACAGGAAGGGGAGGGAAAGGCCATTAAGGGAAACAGCAGGCAAACCTGTCTAAAAAACAGAGGTGGGGTCCCCACACCTTTGGCAAAGTTATAGTCCAATTATCCCAGATGGGTCAATGAAACAAGAACCAATTAACCTGGACATTTAAAGAATAGCTGGTGCTGTTCTAGAAGCCCCACCCAGCCACAGGATCCTGAATCATCACCATGGATGTTTAAGCCAGAATGGACAACCACCATTAAAACGTGCCAAACCACAGCCAAGACCTGGAAAGTTTCCATGGAGCGACCTTGGAACTCCAAATAAGCTAGTTATGCAGGCATGTGCTGGCCATTTCACTAACCTCACAATAATCCAATCCCTCATTTCTAGTGATAGATTATTTGGGAACTCATGACATTATGGCAGGGTTTTATTGGATTTCTTTCATAATCAAAAATCAAATTAATATCATTTAAGAAAAAATATTAAATTAATACTTAAGAAAAAATATTCCAACCACTTGGAAATTTAAAAGAACTCTCCTAAATAACTATGGAGATTAAAAAATAATTAAATGTAATTATTAACAATTTAGAATATATATTTTTAAACCTGAATACAATGTATCCAAATATAAGAAATGAGTCCAAAGCTTCATTCAAAGGAAAATTCATAGTATTAAAATTTTTGTTACAGAAGAAAAGGAAATAATAACATAAGTAAATCAAGCATTCACTTCAAGACATTAGGTTGGAAAAAATGAAATTTTAAAATATAAAAGTAACACAAAGAAGATAGAACACAGAAATACATCAGAATTGAGAAATAAATCAAAGAGCTGATGTTTGAAAAACAAGTGAACCAGTGATAGACTTGGACAAAGTTTATTAGAAAGAGAATTGTTGTACTGAGGTCATATCTTAAAAACTATTCATGTATTTTTCTCTTTTGTCTTTCTGAGTATATAACCTTCCCCTAGCCAATTTGAAACACCCTTTGGGGGAGGATGAAGAGGTTAAGACTTCTTACTGAAAGAATGAAAAGAGAAAAAATAAGGTAAAATCCCACATTAGACAAGCAAACTAGAATCTGCTGCAGACCCAACAGAAGAGTTTCCAAATTGCTCTTATTCTCCTGCTTTAACACATTAACAGCCTTACCCAGGAGCCTCAGCTCCTTGAGTTTTCCTAGTCCCCACAATTGAAGGCTTAGGTTTGAGTCAGGCCTGGAAGTTTGAGTCAGGGCAAGGAAAATATGAAGCGGCGGGGAGCCTGCACATTTTCAGAATTGAGTAAGAGTGAGAGGAAGAGGAGAGTTTGTTTGGAAGAGAGAAAGATGGGAACAACAACAAGGTAATAACAAGGGCAGAGGGGGCATTGCCTTCTCCTCCAATTAGAATTCTGGAAGTAGATCACCTCTTGGGCAGTCCCCAATCCTGAGATTAACTTAGCCTAGGGCCACATCTACTTGGTGGGGCAAGTAGAGGGAAGCCCTGATATTTAGCTTCCTGAACCAACCTTGGTTCTTATATATTTAGCTGGGCCCTGAAATAGCTGAGAGACTGACCGAGGAGCTAGCTAGCTGGAACTGAGTAAGAGAGCATTATAGCTAATCTTGCAGAGTGACACCAGGAGAGAACCAAAAGAGAATCTTCACTGGATCCCTGAGAGGTAGCATCAGTGGGAGCTCAGGGGAGGCCAAGACAGCGGGAAGTACCAGCAGGTGCAATGCCTGCGGAAGAAGAAGGAACCACAAGCTGCAGATCTCATAACTGGCTGTCAACAGGGTGCCTGGCCACCAGATAGCAAAGGGACAATATCACCCTGGAGATTAGAGGAGTCAAAGGATTCCATGATCACAAACACCAACTCTTAACTCTACCACATCTTCTGAGCCCCTCTCTATCCTATACCCGGATATCATCTTAAAGTGAAAAGAGGTGGTGAAAATAGTCAGAAAGACTGTGCATTTGTTCCCAGAGGGAGTAAATATTACCAGAAAGAGTTGCTTTCATTGTCACATCTAAGTGCACATTCACTGCCCATCTTGTCCAGCACCTATGAAAGGCTGCGCAGCAGGGGGATTAAGAGTAAGGGATTCTGAATCTGCATGCCCTGACTCTGGCTCCACAATTTAACTCTATGACTTTGGGCCTCATTTAATCTCTCTGTGCCTCAGTTCCTTCATCTATAAAATGAGGATAATAACAATCTCTCTTAGTATTTTTTAAGGGTTGAATGAGTTAATGAATGGAAAGTGCTTAGGTCAATGTCTGGCCCTAAAAAAGTTCATTAACTGTTGGCTACCTTTATTACACTTAGCATCACCACCTAGAGCGGGGCTTGAGGAAGAAGATCAGAGCAACTACAGAAAAATTAAGAAGTTGCAATTTCTCTATACAACCAAGTAGGATGGTGAGCTAAAATTTGTATCCCTACTACATAAACAATCAAAATCATAAATGATAAAGGGGATATAAAATAGATCAAAAGATAAAGAGGATTTTACAAACATAATGGTATAAATTAAAAAAAAAACTTAATAAAATGGACCACATTCATTAAAAATATGAATTGCCTGTATTAGCTCAGGAAGTATGCCCAAAGAAACTGAAAAATTCATCAAAGAATTACCTCTAAAAAGACCTGGGACCAGATCATTTAATGAGTACATTCTTTCAAACGTTCCCAAAGAGGCAACCACAGAATCGATAACAGTCTCAGGACTTCCAAAAAGATAGAATGTTCCCTATTTGATTGAGAAAGCTAGGTTACTACAGTACCCAAGCCTGCCTAAAATAAGATGACAAGCCAATGTTTTTGTCAAAAGTTTTCGTTACTCCAGAATTTCTTAGTCTTGCTAATACGTTGTGAAGTTGAGGGTTGTGGCAGGCAGTGTTGTTGTTCATGTCAGAGTTCCTTCCAGGTATTTCCAGATCCTTCTTAGGGCCAAGACGGAGCCACATGAGATGGAGCCTGAGTCATATGATCAGAAGATTAAAGTGGACCCAAAAGCCAAGAATACACAGAAGGACACATGGAGGAATAGGGATTCACAGGAAATTTTTTTTTAAAAAAGGAAAGAGTGTACAAGGTTGGAATCATACTACCAATGCTGGGGCACGAAGCAGTACCAAAAGCCAAGAATACACAGAAGGACACATGGAGGAATAGGGATTCACAGGAAATTTTTTTTAAAAAAAGGAAAGAGTGTACAAGGTTGCAATCATACTACCAATGCTGGGGCACGAAGCAGTACATTCTGCTTATGAAAACATAAATCGATTCAACACTTCTAGGAAGCAATTGACAATGTAATTTAGAACCTAAAATGTACATAGCCTTTGATTTAATAATCCAACTTCTATTAGTCGGTCCTGGGTAACTGATTTAAAGTGAGGATGAAATGTACCTATAAGAATGAACTTAATAGAATTGCTGATAGTAAACAAAACAAAAAGAGGAAACAACCTAAATGCCTAAAAATAAAAGCAGTTGAATAGATTAGGGCACATTTATATGATGAATTACACAACAGTCAAAAGCAATGTTTTGAGGCACAAAATTAGTGACATGTATGGGTCTATGATTTTTAAGGAAAAGGTGGAACACAAACTACAAAGTACCATCTCAACTATGTTTTTAAGATATATGTATATAGAAAAGACTACTGGAAGAATGTAGCCCAAAACCAACTGCAATATGGTCCCTGAGGACCTGAGGACCCTGAGGCCTCTGCGTATCAGTTTCTTTTAGGATTTCTCCTATGTTCTGGTCACCGCCGCCGCCTCTGCTGCCGCCGCCGCCGCCGCCGCGCGGGGTCACCTGAAGGTTGGGGCGTGGGAGCTCAACTCCGCGCTGATTGGGCTCCAACTTTTCCGCGCCCTCACCTTCTGCGGAGCGCCCGCGATCTCCTCGGAAGCCCACGCAGCCCACCCAGTCGCACCACAGGTCCGTGTGCGTCGCAGCGGCTGAGAGGGAGGACTCGGAGGGGCGGAAGAGGAGAGAAGAAAGGGCCCACTTCAAAAACTTTGAGAACTGTGGAGTCGCTCTGCTGGATCCTCCCACGCTTAAAGTCTGCTAGGGACTTTGTAGCTGTTGGGTGGATCGTGGCACTGAATGGAAGCGGTAACCTGCCTTTGCTTAAATGCAGATTCAGAGGGACGGTCTGTGGATACCAGAGACCGGGAAATCTTTAAGGGTGGGCAAACCACCTCCCGCAAGCCAAATCCAGCCCCTGCCTGTGTTTGTAAATAGCTTTATTGGAACACCTCCATGCCCGTTACTGTATATGGCTGTAGGGTCTATGGCTGCTTGTGCACTACAAGAGCAGAATGGAGTAGTGGAAACAGAATTGTAAAGCCCACAAAGCCTGAAATACTTACTATTACACTTTTCACAAAAACTGTAGGGACTGCTGTTAAATTAAGTATGCAAGAGGCCATTAGCCTGAGGCTGTCTCAGCACTTTGAGTCCGTATGTAGTAATCCTAAACCTAATTTAGGACATTACAAACTGCACAGTTTTAGCCAACTCAGCACAGCATGTCCATATGAGGCAGGTGTGCCCTCGCTACAGCCTATCAGGTGATTTCTCTACTTTGCTTCCTGGTTTAGCCTATAAGAGCTGCGGCTCACACTGCTGGGTGGAGCTTTCTGAACTCCTCTTGTCTTGAGAGCTGCCCCATGCATGTGAATCTTCTTTGCTCAATAAAAGTTGCTAAATTTAATTTGTCTAAAATTTTTCTTTTAACACTGCTATGAACTGAATAACATATTCAAAATTCATATTTTTAATCCCTGAGCCCCTATGTGGTGGTATTTGGAGGTGGGATGTGATTAGTTCATGAAGGTAGAATCCTCCCAATGGGATTGTGCCCCTACAAGAAGTGACAGGAAGGAGTTTGCTTTCTCTCTTTCTGTTCTCTGCAATGTGAGGACAAAGCAAGAAGGCAGCTATCTACCAACCAAGAAGAGGGCCACATAGAAACTGACCATACGGGCACCCTGATCTGAAACTTCCCAGCCTCCAAAACTGTGAGAAATAAATTTCTGTTGTTTCAGTCAGCCAGTTTGTGGTATTTTTGTTATAGCAGCAGAAACTAAGACACAGATCACTGGTCTAGAACATATTTGTTAGTAGCTCATTTATTGCAGAAGAGTAATCCAATGACAATGAGACAGTCTGGCTCTCTAATTGTTTATTTAGAAGTGGGCTTCATTTAGCTCAGTCTTAAGTTATCCTGACTACACATGGCCCGTGGACTGCCCATCCCCCACTGAGCAACGTCTCTGGGTTTTACCCTTAACTCTGGACCCTTGAGGAACATCAATAAAGCATAAACCTCACAGTGGTTATATGCTTGCTCATTAGATGAGCCACTCTACTTTTATAAGATCTGAGATTTTTCTAAGAGCACCCCTAGGACTCCACCATCTTGGGAGTACGTTGATAAAAAAAAAAAAAAAAAAACTCTGAAAAGGCTTAAACAAGTTAGCTTTCTGATGGATTTTGGACGTGACTGGCACCACCTAAGAGCACCCCTAGGACTCCACCATCTTGGGAGTACGTTGATAAAAAAAAAAAAAAAAAACTCTGAAAAGGCTTAAACAAGTTAGCTTTCTGATGGATTTTGGACGTGACTGGCACCATTGTGCACACGATAAGCACAAAATAGCTGGCCACCTTGTCTTCCACTCCAGCACCAAACCCCTCCCCTATTCCCTGTACAAGAAGCCTCCTAACTTAAACATAAACCCTTTTGCTTCTGCAAGAGTGCAGCCTCCACCCTGGTCACATAGCTTCCGCATTAGCATAATGCCCCTCCTTGACGATATCAGCCAGCCCTTGGCACCCTATATAAGCTCTACCACCCCCACACCTGGTGCTGTCCTCCATCTTGAGGGCAGCCCCAGACTGCCCTCCACTTTGGGCACAGCCTGGTAAATTCTTTTCCTTTAATAATGCTTGATCGGTACCCAGCATCTTGGCTCACTTTCTTTCACTTTCCAAGTAGCAAAAGCAGTTATATTTCAACTGGAGTCTCCTGGAGGCACAAGGTTTTAACCTGAAGGAGGCCACTGTGAAAGCCGTGTGGGGAGCAAACAGCCAGACAGCTAAATAAAGCTCTCACCAGTGATTTTATCACAAGGAAATAACATATATCAAGAAGAGAAATTCAAGGCTGCCTAGTCCCTTTCTGAAAGTTTTGCATTTAATCTAAAAATATTTGGTTGAAAAAAATCAGAACTTTGCACATAGTAGCTGATCCATAAATGTTTGGTCCATGAAAGAAAACTCTTTGGAACTAATATCATTCTTAAAGAGAAAAAGGATCAAAATACTGAAAATAAAGGTGACTGGAAATACGATTTTCTTCTATAGCTCATCACTGCTGTTAAAGGATATACTAGCCAAGAAAGAAAAAGCTCCCACTTTTATGTAAGACTGACATATTTAGGGATCCAGGTGCTTATCTAAGTCTGATGTAACAAAGTAATGCTATATTCAGATAGTGCTAATATAATGATCCAGTTATATTTATTTGAAAGTTCAAGCCCTCTGTTAAATAAATAGGATATGGCATAATTATCTTGAAAATGGAAGAGTTGTCTGGATTTTAAAGATATTCTGAATTTTATTTCTCTTAGTGCAGAAGAATTGTGCAGACAACTCATGCCGAAGATGGTTTGCAGAAAAAGAAAAGGGCATTATCATATCAGCCAGGAAGCTACAATTTCACCTAATTTACTAAAGTTTAATATTTCAGCATAGCTGGGCTCAAAGCAACAGCAGAAGAGTTAGCCTTGCACTGGGTTCCCTAAACACTCTTGCTGCAAATGAAGTTACTTTTTATCAAGCCAGTGGCTATTACCAGGGGACACACAAAAGTCCATTTTAATTGGAAAACAGAGTGCAAATTTTCAATGGGAATTCTGAGCTAAAGTGTCAAAATTTGACAATAGGAAACCTTATTACAATCTTTGTAATTTAAGACTTGGTTGGGGCTGGCCCGGTGGCGCACTGCTATAGTGCGCCGCTTGGGAAGTGCGGTGGCGCTCCCGCCGAGGGTTTGGATCCCACATACAGACCAGCCGCTCACTGGCTGAGCGAGGTGCGGGGGCAACGCCGAGGGTTGCGATCCCGTTGCTGGTCCCGGTCCGGTACGGGCGCGACACTGAGGGTTGCGATCCGTTGCCGGCCACGAAAAAAGACAAAAAAAAAAAGACTTGGTTGGTAAAATATGAATTATTTTGCTTATCCTTGGGAGATAAAGGAACCTGACAAAAACATGATTCCTTAAATATTATCAGCTATAGAACTAATACTGGAAAATTGTGCGTTTGGTAACTTAACATTTGCAGGTTTGACCAGCTATCCCATGTAGTAATTCCATGTAGTAATTTGAGACACTGCTGGGGCCAGGAATCAAAACATAAACTCAGGCTGATGTGCAGAAACTGCTGCCAAACTGCTGCTTGAGCCTCCCTCACTAGCCGGTCTGCCCAGTATCTGCCTCTCATTTGGCCTTTGTTATTCTTTATTCTCATCATCGATGCCCTCGCTTTCATAAAATGACCTTTCAAAAGTGATTGGGAACTTTCAATATATAGAAAATGTCTGAGTAATTGAAAATCTTCCTGAAAGTTAAAGAAAGTTCTCATTTTTTTTTGATGTAAGGTTTTACATACAGGAAACAAGTGACTTTCAACAAAAATGATGTTTCCATGAAAAGCTAGAAATGTATGATTTCCGTAGGCACAGATTTGGGGATTCATGAAGATGAATCACAAATATCAAGTGTCTACCATAACTATACAGATATAGACATACACAATATATGTATACACTATGTATATGTGTACATATATAAATATAAATATACTGAGATACACACACGTATATATCACTGGTATGTATGAGCAGGGAAAGGAATACTGTGAGAAATAGAAAATTGATGCACCAAAGAATCTTTTCCTTCATTTGGGCGACAACTTTTTCCTCTCTGTCTAGAGAGGATGGTTTCTGATGTCTCCAGACTGCTTGATTTTTTTTTTTTTTTTGTAATATTAAAGATTTGTGAGGACTACAGGACAATAGCACATTCATAACATTAAACTACTCCTTGGGGAGGAAATTTATTAGAAGAGTATAACCAATGATATACATTTTCAATAAATCATAGGATATAAATAAAAGTAGAAATAACGTTAAGAAACCAAAGACCTTGTATTGTGGAGGGTATCTCTTCAATTATGTCTTATTCCTGACTTTTGCCTACTGCAAATTGAATATAAAAAAATAGAAGCAATTCCACATATAAAATAATTTTAACTTTAAGAATAGTAAACTAAGATTACAGAACAAAAAGTAAACGTTGTTATTCACTTTATAAAATAGGTTTTTAATGTCTAAAACATTTAAACTTCCAAAACTGCTCTCTCTGAAATCAGCTTAAAAGATCATGAAAGATCAGAAAGAGAAATTGAAGCAATTTATTCTGAAAGTATAAAATGGTCACAATCCCATTCCAGAAACTCCCGAGAATGTCTGTTAAAGGTGAACTAATTGGACAAGAACGCCAAGTTCAAAACACAGCTCCATGAGGGCTGGCTGGTTAGCTGTCTTGGTAGAGCATGGTGCCTATAACACTAAGGTCAAAGGTTTGGATGCCCGCACCAGCCAGCCATCAAACAAACAAAAAACACACACACCTCCCCTATTTATAATCTTAGATTTGTAGGAAAGAAGTGGAAAAGTTTCGAAGGCCCTACTAATACTCAATTTGGAAGAGCAAATGCTAGACGTAGGCCACAACATAAATAAATAGCAATCAGTGTGAATGAATGGCCAGGGCTGCAGGGTTAAAAAAAGAGATGGGTTAAAAACAGAACTATTTCTGTTTTCACTGAATACAGCTTTCTTGCCAGAGAAGTGATGACCTAGAGATAATGCTAATTGCTATGGGTTAAATGTGTTCCCCAAAAGTTCATGTATTAGAAGCTTGACCTCCATTGAGACCATGCTAAGAGGGAAAGAAAACTGATTATGGTATTTGAAAGGTGGGGTGCGGGGGCGCACCAAATCCAAGAAGCCAGAGTTTGACAAGGATCCTCTGGCTAGAGTCTGACAAGGATCCTCTGGCCAGAGTCTGACAAAGTTCCTCTGACTTGGCACGGTGTTTGCAAGGCCTCATTGTGGGAAGGGGTGCCACCATTCCACCCTCATTTTTTAGAGCCCTGTGTGCTTGCTTTGTTTTATTATATTCTATTCCTTATTGCCTCATAGTTATCGCTCTGGGGGGATTGGGAGTAAAATTGAGATTCATACCAGAGTGATTAATCATATTAATGACACTCCTGAGAGTTATGGTTATGGGTTCCCAGGAGATGGTTTGTGGTAGCTAGGACCAGAAGGGGACAATGGACATATGTACACATTTACCTTGTCTGCTTCCTGGAAGGATTGTTTTTAGTGCAATTAGTAAGCATAATGAAAATGTTATTGAAAATTTACCCAAAAGCTGCTAGGCAACATGGTTAAACAATAACTGGTGAAGGGAACTTTGACTTCCTGCTTGTACCCTTTGATTAAAATACAAGTTTGGATTATAATTCAATAATGTCATACAGAGTTCAATGTAACAATTGATGATTATTTGGGACCAGTGGGTTGTAACCTTCTTGTTCAAAGAAAAAAAACATTGTAATCATGGAAACAAACTGTAATGCTATTTTTCTTGGAACACATGTCACTCATAAAGAGATATTATGATATTGTTCAATGGCTATTTTTCTTGAAACACATGTCACTCATAAAGAAACATTATGATATTGTTCAATGATTATTTCAATAATTATGTTGCTTCCAAGAAAAGGTATAAAAAGGGTGTACATGCTTCAATAAAGTGTCAGCATTCAGCAGATCCCTTGAGTCTGTGTGTTTGCTGTCCATTCCATCGCCGACGCTGCCTTTCCTCCCTTTTGGGGGTTCCTTACCAGCGGGGACCTTACAATCTTCGTGCTGGGGCTGGTCCCCGGCAGTGGGGCCTCTAAAAGGTGATTAGATTGTGAGGACTGTGCCCTCATGAGTGGACTGACCTATCCACGGAGTCATGAGCATGGTTCTGATAGCTTTATAAAGAGAATGAGGGAGAAGATTAGCTCTCTCTTGCTTAGTCCATTCCCGCCATGTGACACTCTGTTTGCCGTGGGATCCTGTAGAGAGTTCCCAGCCAGGAGAAGGTCCTCACCAGATGTATTCCCCGGACTTTGGACTTCCTGGCCTTTGAAACTGTAAGAAATAATTTTCATTCCTTTATAAATTATCCAGTTTCAGGTATTCTGTTTTAAGCAACAGAAACAGACTAATACACTAATCTTGTGAAGAGATACTACACAAGAATGCTGTAGCTACTGACTGAAGTCAATTTACCAAAGAAAAATAAGCACCTATTCCACCTCCCCAATAAACAAAAGGCCTTTAAGCCATTGGTTTTTACACTGAACTGGCCTCTCCCAGGATATCCTGCCTAATTCCAGGACCTAATTGCAAGACCAGGCAGAACCTCAGTTGTTTCAACAGATTGAGGGATGGAGGCTGAGTGTGCAGAGATAATATACAAAGCCTGCTATATTTCTCTCCCCAACTTCTCTTCCCTGCCTCTTCATTCCATACAAGCTAAGCTATAAGCAAATAAATAACTAAACAAAAAATATCCAATAGCAAGCCCTTATTGTAAAACTAAGTTTGAATAAGTGCACAAATAAAAAGGAAGGACTGCCAAAGATTTTCCATTCATAATATTCTTGGCAAGTAGCAGAAAAAAAACCCAAACATGACTTCTTTCAAAAATGAGTAAGCAGAAAAAAATTATGCAAAATTTCTGCAAAATATAAGATGAAAGGAATGTAACCAGTAAAAAGGCAAATGACAAATACATGTTGAAACAAGACTTACTCCAGGAAACAGCAGAAAAATTAAGCAACAACCACATTATGCTCTCCAGGAAATTTTAAAATGAGGGTTTTCTAAAAGTTCATGGAAAGATTTACATTATTGTTTAATTCCATTTTTCCACGAACTTTTTGAAGTATGTTCATATAATATAAACACTATGATAGGAGAATTCAAAGAAGAAATAAGAACTGGAAGAAGAAATAGTAAGACAATGGAATGTGATGAAAATTGAGCTGATAACAGTAAAAACAAAAGGAAACAAAAAGCCATTGCAGAACTTAGGATTATCTCAGACATCTAAGGAGCAGAACTTATATGGCAAAGTCTGAATTATTGTCATAGAGACTGGACTGGTGACAATTACAAAAAAACACAAAGAAAAATACATCAATTAGAAAAAAAATCTTTGTATCAAAGATAGATATTAAATATATATTATATAGGTATTGGGTATTCTTTTTAAAAATGAAATATTAAAAATATTTAAGGACATAACAGAAGAAAACTTTCCTGAAACAAAGAAATATGTGAATCTGTGATGTTTGTGTTCTCCTCATCTGAACTCATTATGCAAATTCATGTGAACAAAGAAATTTAATAGAGAACAGGATTACTCAAAGATAAAGAAAGAATCCTAAAAACATCTAAACAGAAGAAACAGGTAAAAATTAAACTTGCTTCCAACTTCACCTCAGCAACACTAAACTCAAAAGAAACAAAATTATATTTACAGGGCTATTAAGCAGAAAAGATGTGACCCCAAAATTCTGTACCTAATTAAGGTAGTTTTCATAAGTAAAAGCAAATATTTTTGCATATGAAATTTTCACATATTTTCAAGTATTCAAGAACTCTGTGTATATAACTCTTATGTATGTATCCTGTAAAAAAAAATCAACTTGAGCCATAACTCAACCATAAAAAATGAATCAAAATAAGTAATTTGCAATGGAGTCTTAATAACAAAGAATTCAGATAGAAATAAACCATTTTAAAAACAGAATTAAGTATAAATAATAGAATTCCAAAATATAAGCATTATACTTTCTTTAAAAATAGCCACATAAGAATAAAATAATAAATTGATTCAATAAATCTTAAATGAAAAATTCCAATACATGGTAGATAATGGAAAAGATGAAATAAGAATGAAGGATGTAGTGAAAGCACCTTCCTTTCCTCATCTTTGAGGATAAATATATATAATTAAATAATAAAAAAGCTTGTTAGTCAAAACAAGTAATAAGAAAAAAAAAAACCAATGTCTAAGTTTCTTCCAAAGAAGAGAAGAAAGAAAACTCAGGCTTTTAAAAAAAATATAGAAAGAATACCAATTCAAGCAATATACTGATCTTTTACAAACATTTAGGAATGTTTCATAAAATACAACAATAAAATATTAATGAATAGTTGAGCTCTCAGTAAAGAAAGAGAAAGCCATAGGTTCCAGAACTGAGGAATGAACTGAAAAAAAGAACAGTGAGCATACAATCTGACACCACAGCTCACCTAGGGTGCATTATCATCCTGGTAACCTAGAGATTTGGTTATAACATTTAGGCAGAGAACAGAAAAAAGAGGACTAGGTTCCCAGTTAAATAGCGTTAGAATGTAAATTCCTGCATAAAGTTTTGTTGTTATAAGAAAAACAAAAATCTGAACTAGAAATACAAAGCTTCACACACCTGTACAATGACAATTGTTTATCTCTCTGCCTGAGCTCTGGAAAGAATTCTACTCTAAAACAAAACCTTTGCCTTGTTTGGATTTGAGGCTCAATTTTATACCACCCAAGTGGTCCTGTAATTAACATAAAAATTGGTCCCTCTCTGGCTAATGATGCCCTGTGGTGCATGGCAGAAAAAATGCTAACTATTCCAGTTCTACAAAACCTCAAAGAAGTGGAATCTCGCTAAAAATGAACTTAAAAGCAAAAATTACAAAACACTCCATGAATTCACCATGAATATGTCTTGGTAGATACAACTAATGGAAGGATGATGGACGATAGCCCCCCAAATCAGACATGTAAACAATAATCAGAAAAAGAACATAAAATAAGTAAGTTAAAAATCACTAAGATATGAAAGAGTGGATCAATACACTGAGAAAATTACTGTAATAAAAGAAGCAGATTTTTTTCTAAAGAGCCAATAGAACTATGAGAACTAAAAATTAAAGTCATCAGTATAAAAATAATCAATGGATAGATCAAGTGACAAAATTATAAGTGGCTGAAGAGAGAATCAATGATCTGTAATACCAATATGAAAAAATTACCCATTGAGAGATAAAGGGATGGAAAACATGAAAGAGAGGCTAAAAGCCCTGTAGAAAAGAATAAGGAGGTTTATGTTGCTGTTATCTGTTACTGCATAGCAAACCACCCCAACACTTAGTGGCTGCGTTGGTTAATTTTAGGTGTCAACTTGACTGAATTAAGGAATATGTACAGACCTGGTAAAGCATTACTTTAGTTTGTGTCTATGAGGGCGTTTTCCAGAAGAGATTAGCCTATAAGGTTAAGTGGAATGGGTAGGAAAGATCTACCCTCAATATGGGCAGGCACCATCCAATCTACTGGGGCCCAGAGAGAAAAAAAACAGAGGAAAGCGTGAATCTTTTGCTCTTTCCTCTGGAGCCATGATACATTTTTCTGTTCTGTCTGTTGACATCTGAACTTGAGTTCTTCAGCCTTGAGTTCCAGGACTTACACCAGTGGCACCCCCAGCTCTCAGAATTTTGGCTTTGACTAAGAATCATACCATCAGCTTCTCTGGTTCTGAGGCTTTGGGACTTGGACTGAGCCACACTACCAATATCCAGTTTGCAGATGGCCTACTGTGGGACTCCTCTGCCTTCATAATCATGTGAGCTAATTCCTGTAATAAGTCTCCTCTCATATTCTTTTGTACATATCCTATTGGTTCTGTCTCTCTGGAGAACCCTAACTAGTACAGTGGTTTAAAACAATAACCATTTTATTGTACCTAAATATCTTTATGCAGAAAGAATTCAGTTTGGTGATACTGTTTCACATAGTGTCCAATATTGTCTGGAGGGTTCAATATGGTTTCACTCACATAACTTACCCTTTGGTGTAGATGGCTAAAAGGGTGGACTCAGCTGGGACAATAAACAGGATGGTCTACATACAAGGTTATTTCAAAAATTCATGTGAATTAATTCTATTTTCCACAAACTTTTTGAAGAACCCTCGAATGAACTCTCCAGCATAGTGAATTCAGAGTAAGCAGGCTTCTTACATAGATGCTCATGGTTCCCAGTGAAAATGTTCCAAGAGGCTTGGGCAAAAGCTACAAATTTCTATAACCTAACCTTAAAATTGTCACAACTTTACTATTATATTCTATTGGTCATACAAACCCTAAGTCTAGCATAGATTCTAAAGGAGAGGAATTAGGCTCTACCTATAGGAGAAATAAATAATTTGTAGCTATTTTTAATCTACCACCATCCAATATTTATGTGAAGGGAATTACAGAAGGAGGAAATAGAGAGAATGGGGAAAAGGTGATATTTGAAGAAATAATGTCTGCAAACTTTCCAGAATTAATTAATGACTTGAAACCTATCTTAACAAGTCCTCACCTGGATGAACAGAACACATTCAAATATAGAAACACTGTAATAAAACTGCAGAATTCCAAAGACAAAGTCTTAGAGGCAAAGAGGAAAGAAATATAACTTACAAAAAAATGATAACTGGATTATAGCGTATTTTCTCATCAGCAAAAATAGAGCACTAAAGCTAACTGAATCTTTAATGTGCCAACAGAAATAACTATCTGAAATTTTAAATCTGGCAAAACTATCATATAAAGGTGAGGGTAAACTAAAAAGTATTTACAAAGGCAGAAGAAAAGTCCACAGACCCTTGCTGGAAAGAAAAACCATAACTGGTAAATTTCAGCAGAAAAGAAACTAACCCCAGAAGAAAGGAGTGAGATGCAAGAACAAAAGTAAAAAAGGAAAATGGTAAAACAGCATTGACTATATAAAACAAAACAATGATGACTAATCTGTAAAGGAAATGACAAAACAAGACAGAGAATAATAACGTGACAGACAAGCAGGAGGGAACAGAGAGCATATTAAGGTCCTTGTGCTAGTCAGGAGGTGGGTAGAAATAGTAGTCACCTTTATATATTTTACTAAAAAATAGAAATATAACTCTTAAAGCAGTGGAAGAGAAAAGGGAATAAAGAAAAATCAATCCATTCAATAAAGATAGAAAAGCAAGGGGGGAGGAAGAAAGAATAGAATTCAAAAATAAAGCAAAAAATAAAATGGCATAAATAAATTCAAATATATCAGTTATCATAATGAATATAAATAAACTAAGCTTACCAGTTAAAAGACATAAACTCACAGATTAGAAAACAAAATGACACAGAAAAGATGAAAATAACGGTATGTAAAATGATATACAAAGGATATACTAGACAAAAGAAAGCTGCAACAATATCAGACAAAACAGACACAGAGGTAGAAAATATTGTTAGAAATAAAGAGGATCATTTCATAAAAATAAAAGGCATGATTCACTACGTAGAGATAAAAATCCTGAATCTGTATGGAACAACCAACAAGATAACCTCAAATTATACAAAAAAAAAAAAAAAAAAAATTGGTAGATTCAACACACCTCACTTTCAAAAAAACAGAAAATCAGAAAAAAAATGAAATAAATAA
>NW_007730296.1:115486-128791 GCF_000696425.1 Galeopterus variegatus | reverse complement strand
TATGGAAAAACCAACAAGAAAACCTCAAATAAAAAAAAAAAAAAAAAAAAAAAAATTGGTAGATTCAACACACCTCACTTTCAAAGAAACAGAAAATCAGAAAAAACATGGACTGAATAACACAATTCAGAAGAACATATTCTTCTCAAGCTAACCTGGAATACCTCTGAAAACTGGCCATATTTCAGTCCATAAGGCAAGCCCCAACAAATCCTGCATAATTATTTTAGAAATCATATTCTCCGAACACAAATCAGGAAAATTAGAAACCAATTTTTAAAAGATTAATAAAACCATTCCTAAACTTAAACATACTTTCAAATAATCCATGTGTCAAAGAGGTTATCTTAATTAAATTTAGAAAATATTTAGACAAACCCATTAATGAAAAGACAACAAACCTAATTGCGGGCCGTAGTGAAAAAAGGAAAACTTTCAGGCTTAAATGCAAAAGCTAAAAATAAAAGAATTGAAAATCAATGAGTTAAGCATCCAACTTAGGATGCTGGGAAAATATGTCAAAATAAACCCAAACAATATGAAATGCGCCCCCCCAAAATGCATAAAAATTTAATAAAATTAGGAGATCAATCCAAGGCATTTATCATCCAAATAATAGGCTACCTTAGTCTAGGTCCTACCTCAAATCTCCAAAAGCAAAGCTCGGACAGGGGCTTTTAAGTAGTTTATTTAAAAATAAATCCCTGGTAATGGTTACCAGAGGCTGAGAGGGGAGGAGGGTGGGAGGAGGAAAAGTGGTGGACTAATGGGAACAAAACTATGCTATTTACCTTAAGTGAGTCATTGCACAGTATGTGCCATGTATTGAAACAACACACTGTACCCCACAAACATGTATGAGTAAATGTTAAAATAAAATAAAATAAAAATAAATCCCTGGGAGGAGGAGTGAGAAATTGGGGAAAGTAAAGCAGAGGAGCGAAAGCCAGTGAAAAAGATTATCATTAAATTAGACACTCCTGTGGGTAACAGGCTTGATCTAGCCAGGGAGTCTCTTATGAATCTCAAATAATGTGCCTCAGTATTGTCTGCCTAAGGGAAGATTGGCATTTCTCCATAGCTCCTGTTACACATCACATTTTCAGGTGGCACAAGAATGAATGATAGGTATCCTGCAGTGGTACCATGTCCCTATATCGAACTTGGATTCATAGGAGAATGTTTCTATATTAACAAATTCTTCTCTTTTTAAAAGCTGAAAGCTCTTCTCTTAAGAACAGGAACAAGACAATGATGCCCACTCTTACCACTCTTATTTTACATAGTATCGGAGGTACGAGCCAGAGCAATCAGGCAAGAGAAAGAAATAAAAGGCATCCAGATTGGAAAAGACAAAGTCAAACTGTCCCTGTTTGTAGATGACATGATCCTACATATAGAAAAACTTAGACTCTACCAAAAAGCTCACAATTGATAAATGATTTCAGTAAAGTTGCAGGATACAAAGTCAATGTGCAAAAATCAGTACAGTTCTTATACTCTAATAATGAACTAAAAGAAAAAGAAACCAAGAAAGCAAGCCCATTTATAAAGTGTCACCAAAAAACAAAAAAATACCTAGGAATCAATTATACCATGGGGGTGAAAGATCTCTACAACAAGAACTACAAATCACTGCTGAAAGAAATTAAAGAGGACATAAAAGATAGAAAGACATCTCATGCTCTTGGCTTGGAAGGATTAACACTGTGAAAAAGTCCTTATGACACAAAGCAATCTAAAGATTCAATGCAATCCCCATCAAAATACCAATGACATTCTTCACAGAAATAGAAAAAAACAATCCTAACATTCATATGGAACAACAAAAGATACCAAATAGCCAAAACAATTCTGAGTAAAAAAATAAAAATAAATGAATAAAGCCAGAGGCATAACACTACCTGAATTTAAATTATACTACAAAGCTATAATAACCAAAATGACATGGTACTGGCATAAAAACAGACACTCAGACCAATGGAACAGAATAGAGAACCCAGAAATCAACCTACATACTTAAAGTCAACTGATTTTTGACAAAGGCATCAAGAACATACAATGTGGAAAAGACAGTCTCTTCAATAAATTGTGCTGAGAAAATTGGACATCCATATGTAGAAGACTGAAACTAGACCCATACCTCTCATCATATATGAAAATCAACTCAAAATGGGTTAAAGACATATATAAGACCTGAAACTATGAAACTCCTAAAAGAAAACATAAAAGAAACACTTCATGAAGTAGGACTAGGCAAAGACTATGAATAATACCCCCAAAGCACAAGCAACAAAAGAAAAAATAAACAAATGGGATTATAGCAAACTAAAAAGCTTCTGCACAGCAAGAGAAACAATTAACAGAGCAAAAAGACAACCTATAGAATGGGAGAAAATATTTGCAAATTGTGCATCAGACAAGGGGTTAATATCTCCAATATACAAGGAACTCAAACAACTTAGCAGTGAAAAAACAAGTAACCTGATATAAAAAAGGGGATAGGAGTTAAGTAGGCATTTCTCAAAGAAAGATATACAAATGGTGAACAAATACATGAAATATGCTCAACATCACTCAGCGTCACGGAAATGCAAATCAAAACAACACTGAGATCTCTTCTCATCCCAGTTAGACTGTCTATTATCAAAAAGACAGAGAATAACAAATCCTGGCAAGGATGCAGAGAAAGGGGAACCTTCCTGTGCTATTGGTGGGACTGTAAATTAGTGCAGCTGTTATGGAAAACAGAATGGAGGTTCGTCAAACAACTACAGATAGAACTGCCATTTGATCCAGCAATCCCACTGCTGAGTATATACCCAAAGGAATGGAAATCATCATGTCAAAAGGGATACTGTACTGCCATGTTTATCACAGCTCTATTTACAATAGCCAAGAGTTGGAACCAACCTAAGTGTCCAACAGCAGATGACTGAATAAGGTAAATGTAGTATATTTATGAAATGGAATACTACTCTGTCATAAAAAGGAATGAAAGTCTGCATTTGAAGCAACGTGGATGAACTTAGAGAAAATCATGTTGAGGGAAATAAGCCAGGCACAGAAAGAGAAATACTGCATGTCTTCAGTCATAAGTGGAAACTAAAAAATAAACAAAACATGAAAAAAGACAAAAAAAAATAGATACAGCAATCACAATAATTCACTGAACTTTCAAAGGAGCGAACAGAACTGAGGCCATCAGAGGTAAGAAAGGATGAGGGAGGGTTAGGGAGAAATTGATAAAGGGTTACAAAAAATGATTACATGGTATAATGTTGAATATACTAATTATCCTGATCTGAGCATCACATATTACACACGGGTATTGATATTCAACACTGTATCCCACAGACAATTACAATCAATTATGTTTCAATAAAAATTCTAAAGATTCTAAAGCATTAACCAAAATCAGGCAGTCCATGATACTTTTCATTAACTGCCCCCACACTACTCAAAGGCCTGACCATGGTCTTAACCAAATGCTTCCTCTTCATCTGCTCCTCACCCCAACCCACTCCAGTGAGAGTCTCGGTAACGGTGATGTCAGGGGTTCTCGCCTCTCCACCTACCACCAGCAATGGGGTCCTCGTTGCTGTCTGACTGCTAAATGATTCTGTTCCAGAGTCCACTCCTGAGAATTTGCCTTCTAGGGCCAACTAGAAAGCAACTCTTTACAATTAACACCAGCTCTTGACCTGCTGACCACTCCCCTATCCCTAAGCAAAGCCTGAGGCAAAGGATTGCAAGTAGGAAGCTCATTTGAGAAGTGATCCCCAGAAGCAGGAATGAGGGATGGGGACTGAGAAAGTATGATTCGATTGGTCCATTCTATGGGAAACTGGAGTCCAGTCCCATGAGGCAACCCCTAAGCAATCATGTGGAATGCATTTCAGAAGTGTTCACCTGAAGGGGAAATATGACCATCACACCATGTTATGAGAAGCCCCAAGAAAAAGAGATACACTGAGCAGCTGAAGTTTACACCTGCACTAATATGGAAACCTGTGCCGTGGACACTAGGTAAAATATAGGTCACATACAAAGGATCAAGAGTTTAACTCTTAAAAGAGGTGGTAAAATGTAGTGATCAAGAAGTACCTCTCAGTGTAGACTCCCTGGGTTCATATCTAGGCCATCCAACTTACCTGCTATAGAATTTGGGGCAAGGTTCTTAACCTTTCTATGCCTCAATTACCTTACATTTAAAATAGGGATAATAATAATAGTATCTACTTCATAATGTTGTTGTAATGATTAAATGAATTATTTTATATAAAAAGGGTAGAACAGTGCCAGGCATGTAATAAACACTAGGTAAGTGAATAGCTATTACATTCTCCGCAGCAACACCAGAAGGTAGAAGACAGTAAAATGACACCTTTGAAATTCTGAGTCAAGATTATTTCCAACCTAGAATTTTATATCAAGAAAGGAAGTAGAAATGACCTTAATTGCCCTTCAGTAGGAGAATAATAAATATTTTGTTGATTATTCACTCAGCAATTAAAATGAATGAACAAGGTCTACATATCATAAATCCCCAAAATCAAAATACAAGAACCATTAGCATTTATTCTCATGATGCAAGCATGGTTCAACATGAGAAACTCTAAATTTATTCACCATATTATTTGATCATTGCAAGAAAACCACGATCATCTTAGCAAAGAACAAATTTAGCAACCTTCCATAAACTTAAAAAAAAAAAGTTAAGTAAAACAGATGGATTTGACAGCAGCTTCTAATAAAATGATAAAATAAATAAAAATCTTGAATCAAAAGTCAGCCACATGCTCAATCAATTGCTTAATAGAAACAATTTCTTTCAAATCAGGAATGAGACAGGGTCTCAGTAAATGCTGAGTGAAGAATATCCAATGGTCCTGCCTAAGTTCTTGACTTTTGACTACTTAATGAGCGAAAAATTAGTTTCCTAATATCATCAAATGTAAAATATACAACACTTTTATAGTTTAAGAATCAGTATAACTGGAAATTATCAATTATTCTGTTCTTACATTTGACATCTAAAATTAGGATTGATTTTACAGCTATCTCTAAAACTAGAGAAGAGAAAATTAGAGAATAAATATGATTTTATAGTCAGTGGCAATTAACCAGAATGATATTTCCCATTACTCGTTTACATTACCAGTTTGGTCCCCACCTGTATGCATGCAAACTTTGGACTTGGTAGAAACTTTCTAGCTCTGTTGACTCAAGTGATTTAACTTTTTGTTTTCACGTAAAGATGTCTTTCTCCCAGACATCTCTCTAGAACATGATCTTATATTTCAAGATTGAGAAAATTTTTTTAGAAATATTTGGGAATCGGCCATAAACCTCAGATAATTTTCTTCTTACCTCCCTTCTCGCACTCTTCTCCTACACTGCGATGAAGGAAATGTATGATGCACTTGTGAAACATGAGATCAACATGATTTTTGCCATAGTCCCTTTGCACCTGCTGTTCTGTTCCCTCTGCCAGAGAAGCTCTGGATGTATTTCAGGCTAACTCCCTCTTCCTCTTGTCTGATCAAATTTTACTAAAAAAAAAATAAAACTACCCCTCAATCCTAGATGCCCAGCATTTCCTACCTCCTTCTCTTGCTTTAAGTTTTTCATAGCACTTATCACCACCAAATACATTATTGATTTGTATATTGTCAGTCTCTATCAATTGCAATAGAAGCTTCATGAAGGCACAGACTTTGTCTATTTTGCCCTATCCCTGCATTGTTAGTACCTAAAACACATGGAAGGGACAAAGTAAGTATTTGATAAATAAAGAAATGAATGTAAATTCTAGTTTCTTTATAATATACAACAGATAGTTTTCTGCAGCTAACCTAACCACTGCTTTTCCTCTGAAAATCTCAATGGCCTTTAGAACTGCTGGGCAGAGTAACTGTAACAATATAAGAGTAAATATAAGGAGAAGCTTCAATCACTAAACAGTGAAGAATAAAGTATAAGGAAAGACAAGATAAATGTATTGGCCACAGACTTAAAAGTTCTACCAAGTTGTTTTCCTAAGAAAATACTTCTTTCCATTAAAAATTTCAGTTGAACTTATTTTTTGGAAAAGATAACATATGCAAATATAGCACTGAGATTTTAATAGACTACTCCATGATCTTTTTATTCTGATGCTCAGAGTACCTTGTTGTGAGACAAAGAGTGTGAGGTGCTTATTAAACAGATCTGGTGTGTATCCTGGCTCTGCCACTGGCTGGGTAGATGACTCTGAGCAGGATGATTAACTTCTTCAAGTTTCTTCATCTGTAAAGCAGCAATAAAATGAACCTATAAGGGACTCTATTCCTCCTCCTGGGTTCTCTAAACAAAGAGCACTGCTATGGGTCAAATGTATTCCCCCAAAGTTCTTGTATTGGAAAGTTGATCCCCATTGTAATTGAAAGGTGCAGCTTCAAGAGATGATTAGATTGTGAGGACTGTGCCCTCCTGAATGGACTGATCCATTCACAGAGTAATGGGCATGGTTCTGATGGCTTTATAAGGAGAGTAAGTGAGCAGGTCAGCTCTCTTGCTCAGCCCATTCTCTCTCTGTGACACCCTGTGTTGCTGTGGAGAGTCACCACCAAGGAAAAGGATCTCACCAGATGTGTTACCTGAACTTTGGACTTCTCAGCCTCTAAAACTGTAAGAAATAAATGTTATTTCTCTAGAAATTACCCAGTTTCAGGTATTCTATTATAAACAACAGAAATGGACTAATACAAGCACCATTAGCTAACATGTTGTCCAACCCAGAAAGCACGTGTCATCCTTCACACTTTGCTCTTCCTTAGCAGCTCCTCCTTACCCCCCCCACATCTAACCAATCAATTAACTATTTCAAGTCTACATCATTAACATCTTTCAAATCCATTCATTGCTCTCCATCCACACGACCATCTGCTTTTTCCATAATCCAGGCCACCACCATCTCTCTTGTCTGCATTGTTTCAACAGGCTCTTAGCTGATTGTATTGCAGCCAGTTGGCCAACCACCACATCCCTTCCATTCCGCAAAAAGCAGAAAGGATGGCTCTAAAACACAAACACTCAGTGATCTATTGCACAGAAAGGTGACTACAATTAATAATAATTTATTGCATATTTCAAAATAGCTAAAAAGAATGGATTTTAAATGTTCTCACCACAAAGAAATGCTAAGTATATGAGGAGATGAATGTTAGCCTGATTTAATCATTCCATAATGTATATGTTTATCAAAATGTCACCTTGTACCCCATAAATATATACAATTATTATTTAGCAATTAAAAATAAAACAAAAAACCTCTTTTAATTAAAAAATAAAACACAAACGAGAATCAGTAGCAGACATTCACCTCTTTTTCTGGCTGCCTGGCTGATATTCTAACACCTTTTGTCTGTTTTTATGGAAGAATTCCACATTTTATGAATTTTGGTGGTGAATGTTGAGGGAAAGCCTTCACTATCAAAGTCTTTAGGAGGCAGACATTTTATCCCCAAGCCCTGTGGAAGCTAAGTTATGGGACTGTGATCCAGGTGTGGCCAATCAGACACTTGCAAAAAAATTGAAAATTAGGAAGTGATACCAAGCTGCAGGGGCAGCCGGGAAATCATTTGGCATGGTGATATCAGTGAGAATTTTGTGGAGCTGATGAGGTTGTATGTCTGTTGCTCAGCCCAGGGAAGATGGTTGTCTGGCCTCCTTGGAAAATATCCATTTTCCAAGCCCTGTTCTCTAGTTCTCCCAATATTTCCAGAACTAGCCAATATATATCCTTCCCTTAAATGCCTCTTCTGCCCATGTCAGTTAGTCAAGCTTGTAACCAAGAGCACTGATTGACACAACATGAAACTCCCTCTTGCTCCAACTCCTACAAGCCCATCCACCACTTCCAGTGATGTCCTGTTAACACCCACGGTTGTTAGCGCTGCTCTGGGATTCCAGCACCACTCACCTCTCCAGCCTGCTCTTTGCATTCTGTACTCCAGCCATACTTACCCTCCTGTAGTTTAGCTAGCAGGACACATTCTCTCTCGCTTCTGGACTTTTTTGCACACAATGTATTCTCTGTGCTAAAACTCCCCCTATATTCCCTACTCCCTGCCCCCATCCTTCCCTTGGCTAATGTCTACTTGTCCCTCAGATCTCAGCTTCAAATTGCCACAGAAAGCCTTTTGACCACTTTGCATGTGGACTTGCTTCTCTCTATTGCCAAAGGGCTCTCTTCACCTAGCAGGGGACATGGTCACATGCAACTCCACACATATCCTTAGAGCTGCTTTCACACCAGCCTCAGTTAGAAAAATCCTTGGGCAGGACCCAGTCTGGGTCATGAGCTCATCTTTCCAGTAAGAGGGATGAGAAAGGAGCTGTAATTGTCTAGCCCTGGTCACGTGACCACCTGTGTAAACCAGGGGGCAGGGAGGACAGAGTCCTTTGACCCTCCTACTCCTGCCCCTTTGTGGGGTACTTTCCCCAGATAGATTGCCCAATATCTAGCCATTTCATTTAGAAAAAGAATTTTTGATTGTTAGGGAAGGGTGTAAAGGAGAAAGAAACAGAAGAGGGTGCATTAGGCATTTCCGGAGAAAATAATAAGGACAGAGATCTATAATAAGGACAGAGGTAAAGCAGAGTATTTGGAGTTGTATGAAAGCACTGGAAACTTAGGGCTGGGAGAGAAGGTTCTAGGAGGTGGGAGAAGAATGCATGAAGGGAGAAGAGAGGACGGACTTCCAGTACTTTGTAAAACCGCTTAGGCTTGGTGGCAGTCATTGCCATTTATAGATGAAAAATCAACTCAGTGCTTTTAAGTGTCAAGAAGTGAAAGTAAAATGAACCTAGATAATCCTAAACATGAAGTCAGAGAGATGAATTCTCAGTTCTGCCAATCACTAAGTCAAACTTAACCTCTCTGAGCCTCAATTTCATCATTTATAAAATTAGGATAAAATGCCAATCTCGATAGTAAGTGCCAAAAGCAAAATGCAGAATGATGTACATAGTATGATCCCATTTGTCTTTTTTTTTTTTTAATAGTATATTAATCAGGTATCACTGTTTATGCACGAGGTGGTAGCAGTGGTTACCTCAGAGGAGGAAATGTCAGAATGGAGTGAGACATTCCACTGTAGGAGGGATCTTCAAAAAATTCATGGAAAGATTCATATTATCTTTCAATTCCATTTTCCATGAATTCTTTGAAGTACCCTGCATATTCCCTTGTTCTTTTTTTTTGTGTGTCTTTTTCGTGACCGGTAAGGGAATCGCAACCCTTGGCTTGGTGTCGTCTGCACTGTGCTCAGCCAGTGAGCGCACGGGCCATTCCTATATAGGATCCGAACCCGCGGCGGGAACATCGCTGTGCTCCCAGCACTGCAGTCTCCCGAGTGCGCCACAGGGTCGGCCCCCCTTGTCCTTTTTGAATTAAATGCTAGGTACATGTTTTAACTATTCCAATGAATTAATTAATTGCATAAAAATATCTATGTCACAAAGTCATTACAAAGAAAACCCATCATATAATAGGTTTCTAATAAATACTGTCTCCCTTCCTCTTTGCAAATGGATGCAAATCAGTAACCTGGTGTAACATATAAAAGCTAGGAACTTTCTGGTGTAAACCCCAGTAGTCTATGTGTGAAAGCCAGCACCTGTGCTTTCGCATGAGAGTGTGTGTATATGTGTAACTCCTGCATGTACATAGTAAATGGGAATCATACAAGTTGAACCTATATCATGTTGAATTGAGACTGCTGTACCTTACTGAAGTATGAAGGTGCTTAGGTTCATGTCTCAATCTAAAACAGTTTGCTTCATTTGAAATAGATATGAAAATAAAAATTAAACATTGAACAAGTGACTTTGGCCTTTTCCATTTCTGAACATTGAGTTGCGAGGTAAGGGTGGTCCAATCTATCGAATAGCTCTGAAAATTGGAAGAAATTTTTGAGTAGTTCCAGAATAAGCCCTCATTTCTACACATTAGCAAGCAGCTCCCTGTGGCAGGTTTTCTAACTCATTAGCCATCACCTGCTCAAGGTCTGTCACTTTTTCTTCACACTCAGCCCCTATGAGCCATTTCACCAACCTGACCTCTAAATCAATAGCATGTTTTTTCACCTGTTTGTTTTTCCATTTCCAAAAAAAAAGAACTGAACATGGGGTAGAAAGCAAGTTTCTTTTGAAAAGAAAAAAAAAATCTATGGACCTATAATAACTAGTATAATATATAATATGAAAGCCTCTATGACTTACAAACTACTCTGGGTTAGTGCAAGCAAACACATAAAATATATTGTGGATTTAAATATATAACACATACTTTGCAAAAGAACTCCAAAGTAACAGTGGCCCAGGAACCTATCAAGTATTTATGTTGTTCTTCTAAATATACATTTTATTTACCATAAAATATATAAAATATTTACTTTTTCTTCTAGAAATATACTGTAAATTATTCAAAGAATAGTACATTTTACCATTTCTTTCCACAGGTAAAATAGGTTCTTGGATCAGTAGCAAAGTTTTAAAAAAGCAATCCTGAGAGTGCAGAAAAGCACAATCAAGTAAAACCAAACACCCACACAGGAGACTTAATTGTTCCAAAAGCTAAATATGGAAAATTGGATGTCCAAATGGAAAATCAACAGTAGTCACTTAGGGTTTAACAAACAGCACTACTATGATTAGAAAATAGCACAGAAATTAATTATCCCTTTTTCTGTACCTTTTAGAATAGGAGATGAAAAATTAAGATTTGGAGCATTTTTTATTTAGAGTCAGATGAACAGCACCGGAATTTTTATTTACATCAAAACCATTCTGATAACTAAGAAAATCCTTGATGAATAAAATACTTCATTTCAGACCCCTTACCTTTTAGTTGTTGTCTTTTCCATTCAATTATGTATGGACACAAAAATGGTATTCCCTGAGAACTATTGATGAGGAAATCCCTGCTTAGTATTTCATAACCGACTCACCATGCTTTCAGAGAACATTTTCTTATGCTCTTACATTCATTGAACTACTTAGGATGGCTCCATTCCAATACACTGATCACTGCACTGTTTCAACTCACTTATGTCTGAAACTAGGATTCTTGCTCTCTCAGAATCTACATGAAGTGTGAGTGGTAATTTCACCTTTAAGGGATGAGATAACCATATGTTTGCCCAGCTTAATTAATTTTCTCTTGGAAAATGTGTCTTTATCTATGTTTTGCATAGTTGAATGATTCCCATTTTCCACTTGTGTTCAAAGACACCTGATTCTAATGGATTGATTACCTAGCTTAGAGCAAGGATACGAAGTATATTTCATCTGCTTTGATAATGGACCTTCCGTGTTTGACCTAGCTGGCATTTTTACCCTCCTTTACCACCTCATTAACTCTATTAAGCAGTTTCAATGATATTTAACATCTTATGGGTATGTAATTAAAATACAAATTTAATCAAATTTATAGTATAAATTTATATATAAATTATAAGCGTATGTAATTAAAATATAAATTTAATCAAATTTGCATTATAACTAAAATTATAACAGCAAGACAACTTGGCATTCTCTTTGTGCTTTCTCTGAGAGACTTACTACCTTTGACCCTCCCTCAGCCAATTATCTTCAGTGTTTTTCTTTCCCCCACAGGCAATTTTATTTGTTTTGCTTTAACAATTTCCGTCTGACAATCACTTTGTCTGCTCCAGTCAAGTTTTCAATATGCACATAAAATAAAAGTTTAAAGGGCTTATTCAAAACATTTGAGCCAATATTATGGATTGTGTTTGCATTATAGAAGTAAGGCGGGCAGAGCTAGAATTTTCTTTCCTGCCTTATCCAAACAACAGTCCAATTACCCTTTCTATTCCAGCTGTGAAAGCCAAACCAGTGGGAAGTGAAATGATTTTTTTCTAGTCCCAAAGTAAGTTATTAGCAGCCGTGGACTCAGAAATCTCTTCTGTCTCCACTGGTGTCCATCAAATATTACTCCATGTGTACACTGAGTTGGAAAAAGATATTTTTCCATTCTTTCTGAGAATAATGGTATGTTATTGTTGGTACTGATTTCATTCCACCTTGGAATTGCTGATTTTGTCCTAATTATTTTAAATCTCTTCTGGAAAACAGTTAATGAGTACAATCATATTAGAAGTATTACTGAGGTTCACATTTTCAGTGAACATGCATTAAAAATTAAAAGATTTTTACTAAAGTAGGTACAAATTAGAGGAATTTGTCAGTGGTATAGAGATAGAGATTAGAGATACAAGAATAGGCCAGTGCCTCCAAAAAAATGTTTAGAGATTTAATTAGAAGCAAGGACAGCAAGTGAATTAAATTTTAATACAAAAGATTATAATATCTAAAATTATGACTAAGAATGAGTTGCCATTTCAAGAACACATCTTTTTATAAAGTCAGTCATCAGGTTTAATCAGAGCTGAACAGATGAGTACCACCCAACATTGGCAAGGAAGAGTCCTCCACTCTGAAACAAACAGCACTTGATAGGCACCTAAGGGAAGGAAACGTCTTCAAGCCTTTTTCTCATCAGCTCATTTTTTGATAAAGTGCATTTTCAGAATTTATAATGTTTCAATACAGATATTGGAATAACATAACAAAGTTTGAGCCTCAGACCTAAGTAACAGAAATATACTTTTTTTCCAGAAATGACCAATTAGCCTTATTTAATTGGTTTTCACTTACTTAAATATTAAAGAAATTCAAATCTTAATCTTCAATTTTCTTATTTCCTTTTCAATAGTCCTTTTCATGTAAGAAAAACCATTGAAACTCATAGTTTTTCTTTTTGGAAATCAAAGCTGTCTGAGGACAGGAATATTGACTGTCTTGTTCACACTGTAACCCCAGCACTCAGAACCACACGGTAACTTTAGCAAGTGACATTAAACATTTGCAGCATAAGTAAATAAATGACATGAGATGACATACATAAAACACAGATGAGGAGTTCACTTACAAAATCTGCATTATTATGATGTTTTATAAATATAAATTTCCTATTATCTTGAGATTTTATAAAATGAAAGTGACTTTTTGAATTTGAAAATGGCAGACTTGTGGAATCCACTACAGTGGTAAATACACGGAGTCTAATACTTTCTTCTGAGACTGCTGATAAGCCAGACGAAAATGTCATTTTCACTGGGGGAAAGAGACAAGTTCTATTTTAGAAGTGGTGGCATCAAAACCTGCAGCATTCTGGGGCCGGCCCGGTGGCGCACTGGATAGTGCGCCGCTTGGGAAGCGCAGCGGCACTCCCAC
>NW_007730296.1:113041-114848 GCF_000696425.1 Galeopterus variegatus | reverse complement strand
GGCGACACTGAGGGTTGCGATCCGTTGCCAGACACGGAAAAAGACAAAAAAAAAAAAAAACCTGCAGCATTCTTTCAAGAACCAGGAAAATCAGAAAGTATAAAATAATGCTTTATTGATAAAGATCCACAACTATAAGAAGTGGATCCACCTACCCACACCGTAGGAATGGGTGGTAGGAGGCAGAAAGAGAATCGTTCTTACACAGAAACAAGAGGGTATCATTATCAACATCCCAGAGTAGCATTCGCAACCTGCTAGGCTGCCTTATCTTAAACTGATGTGAGTCACCTAATAATCAACTAAAGGTTCTGTTAGTGACATGAGTATGTTATATGTCTCAGTCTTGTGGAGTGGAAGAAAGGTCAAAAACCACTGAAAAATGTAGGCATTTTCCCCTAAGGTCCAGTCCTCAGTCTTGTCTCTCCACTGTGATTTTCAGGGAACACTTTGCATGCATGGATTGGCTCCCTTGCTCCTTAACTGGGTGACCCTTAAATGTGGCCTCCACCTTTGTCCTCTCTAGTCATATTTCTGGAAGGCTCCTGGATATCTCCACCTTGATTTCCCACCAGTTCCTCACTTAACTTGCCAAATTTTCCTGCTCCCCCTCCGCAAAGTATAACTTCTCATGGCCTCCCTATTTCACATAATGACATCATCCGCCACTGTCAAGTTTCTCAGGCTAGATTTCCCAGATTCATCTTTAATTTCTCCCCCTCTCTCCCTACCTCCTCAGTACACCCCCACTGTCACTGCCTTCCTCTATTAGCTGGTCTCTTGACTTCACTTCCTATTCTGCTCTATCCTACATGCCACTACCAAAATATTTTTCTTTCTAGTTGTCATACTTAGGTCATGCCATGTTGCTGTTCAAAAGTCAAATCTTCAAGATCTCTCAATTGCCTTCAATTGAGACAAAATCCCTTGATCAATTCCCAAACTCCACTCCCTTGTTATTATGAGGACCAGACACCTGGATTTGTCACTTACAACCTGTGTAAGCTCAGATGTCACCCCTTTAGGCCTCACTTTCCTCACCTGAAAAGTTTCCTTTTAGAGTTCTGGAAATATTAAATTATTTCATATATGTACATTAGGCACTTAGAACAGTGCCAAGTACTTAGTATGTACAGTATTATATTAGTGTTTCTTGTTATGACTAGTCTTACAACCTAACCATTTCCCAGACATGTCTTCACTGTTATCATTTCTGAACTTTTGTTCAAATTGCTCCCTCTACCTTAAATGACCTTTCACCACCTAAAGTCTACTGATTTTTCAAAATCTACCTCAAATACCAACTCTTCCCTTGAAACTATCATTTAAAAGATTTGTCTTTACCTGAATTCAAGATAATGCATCTGCCCTAATAATCTTTATGCATAATAAATGAAATAATACATATTTTAGCATTTTAAATCTCTACATAAGATGAGTCCCGTAGAGCCATTATGTTCTTAAATTGACCTTATTGCAGCCATACTCCAAATAATTTTTGTTATTTTATTTCGCTTATTTGTAAGTGACTCTGAATTTGAAATAGTTTTCAATAGCAAAATCAGAAACAAAAATCACAGCTTTAAGAAGAAATAAATTAGAGCTTTCCAAAAACATAACATTTTAGGATTTAGGAAGATTTTTAAGAAATTAGATTTTAAATATTTTTGAAGTATAAACATATAAAAAGCATTTCTGAAAGTTCTGAAGAAACCAATATAGCATTATGCCAATGTTGTACCATAAAATATTCTTTCACAGATGATTTTAAAATTTGGATGTCTCTTTTTTCCCCTTTCAACTTTAC
>NW_007730296.1:110847-112870 GCF_000696425.1 Galeopterus variegatus | reverse complement strand
TTCAATAGCAAAATCAGAAACAAAAATCACAGCTTTAAGAAGAAATAAATTAGAGCTTTCCTAAAACATAACATTTTAGGATTTAGGAAGATTTTTAAGAAATTAGATTTTAAGTATTTTTGAAGTATAAACATATAAAAAGCATTTCTGAAAGTTCTGAAGAAACCAATATAGCATTATGCCAATGTTGTACCATATAATATTCTTTCACAGATGATTTTAAAATTTGGATGTCTCTTTTTTCCCCTTTCAACTTTACTTTTTCTGCTATATTTGATGCATTGCAGGATCTTAAAGGTTGGCCTCTCATGGAGACAAATTACACCTGGGGAAATTAGCCCAGGTGCAGCCAATTAATTGTGGAGTCAGAAACTCCCCAGTGAAGGGAGCCTGAGCTTTTCCACCGTGTTCTCTACTCCAAGCTTCTTTTTCTTAGATGATGCACCTTTACTTTTAATGAGGGAAAGTGCTCCTAGTGGTTTGTACTTGGCCTTGGAATTTTTTTTTTTTTTTCAGTCTAAAGAGTATATGCTTTGCTTATGATAAGCAGGCAAAACTAGTAAGAAGGAGATACTCTCCCTGGCTGCCAGTTCTCTCCTCCTTGGGATTCTTATCGGTAGCAGACCACATTTCCGGTAATCCCTTCACCCTTCCACAAGTCTCAAATCAATGCCCTCACACTATTGCCCATCCATCCCTGCCCCTGTTCCTTCAGGACCAGGATCCCTTGATGGTCCAATCCATTTTGTTTTCATGAGGAAAACGAAAAGAAATTCTTTCAATCATGATCTGTGCTGGGCTTTCCCTTCTTTCATTTCTTTATTCTCTTCATTTCTCATTCCCATTCTCATTTCTTCAACCCCTCCTCCTCCAACCTTTCTAATATCTTTAATGAATATTCTCTTATCTGTGTCTATTCTTACAAGAAGTTTATTTAGGTCTTGTGTGCATTTATTTAGCTTTACTTAAACGGTATTTGGCTACAGATATTATTCTTTCTTTGGTTAGTTACCCAGCACTCAGTCCATGAGACTTATCCACGTTGCTGTGTGTACATTCAGTATGTGGCTTCTGACTTGTCTTCTACAGCAGATGTATAGAACACTATGTCTAGCTTCCACCCCAGATTGCCTCCAACTCCCACAAATGATGCTATGATGAATATCTAGGAACTTGTTCCATCATGGGCCTGTCCATGAGTTTTGGGGGGAAATACCAAGGAAGAGAATTCCTGGATCCTAGAATATACACTGATTTGATCTTTTCCTTCCAGAATGCTCTCCAGGATGACTACACCAATTTATCCTCCTACCAACCTATAATTCCAGGTCCCTGTCATCTTGCCAGGCTATTAGGTGTGAAATGATATTTCATAGTAATGTTAACTTACAATTATGATGAACAATGAATTTGAGCAACTCTTTGGTGTTTGTTAACCTTTGGGGTTTTCTCTTCTGTAAATTGCCTATTCTTAGCCCATTTTTTATAATAGGGTTCCTACCATCTTCTGGCAGATTTGCTGAAATTCTCAGTTCCTTTTGTATTTTAGGCATTGTCAAATAATTTCTCATTATCTGTCACTTCTAACTTTGTCCATGACATCTTTCACTGAATGGAAGTCTTTAATTTTTGCCCTATGGTGTATGCTTGTGAAGGTGCAGGAAGCCTTTTCCCACGCCTATGTAAGGAGGTATTCTCATACTATATTTTCTATTAAATTTGAACACATAATCTCACATTCAGTTTTTTTTTTTTTAATTTTTATTGAATCATAATCGATTATACATTTTGGGGGGTTCAACATTGACATATGTTGATCAAATCAATATTACTAGCATATATATTGTTACAAATTGTACTTATTCTTTATGCCTCTTGTCCAATCTCTCCCCATCCCCCTATCGCTCTCCCCTCACCCCTCTAATTACCCTACCTTTCTTCTCTCCTCGTGAAAGAGTAACAGTTACTCTGTGGATTTGTTGCCTAGATGATCTGTCCAATGCTGAGAGGTGTGTTCAGGTCC
>NW_007730296.1:108731-109670 GCF_000696425.1 Galeopterus variegatus | reverse complement strand
ACTTCCTGTGGGGACCAATACTTGAGCTGTGTGGTTTAGCTAAATTGCTGCTCTGCTGCTGTTTCCCTAGGGAAGGCTTTTTCTGCAGCTCAGGGTTTAATGGTTGACCTTATAGGTACTTCTGGCTCTCCAAAGACCTAGTGCACCTAGGGTTGTGTAGAAACTCTGATCTGGACCTGAGTCTTTTCATTAAACTGCACCCCATGCAATTCTGCATTCCCAACCATCTCCTCTGAGTGGTCCTTCACCGACTGGGGTGCAGATCAGCTGTCCATGCTGTGCCCCAGTGTTCCTCAAGTGGGCCCATCTCCCCCACCACCTGTGCTGCAAACATTTCCCATGGGATGGGCCATGCTTCTGATTCACTCCTTTTTTTCAGTTGTTATGGCTCCTCGCTCCTATGTGGGTCCATGGGAACCCTATTAGTGATCTTGCTGGCCTGGGGGCCCCCAAGGCCCTCTTCTCCCTTGCTGCTCCCAAGCAACTTCATCTGAAGGGCACAGCTGTGGCTTTTGCCATCTCCTGCTCTGTGCTCTCAGCAGCTCCAGCCTTAAAGCAGCCGTGGCATGAAATGGTTGGAATGTTTTTTTCTTTCTCTCATCATGGTTTCTTCCACCTTTGTGCACTCCATATGTCTCTCCTCCTTTTCTCCTGAGATCTAGCAGCCCCAGTGTGGCTGCTATTGCTTTTTTATAGCTGTAAATAGGTTGATTTGTGGGAGAGAGTGACACTGGGGACCATCTATTCTGCCATATTGACTAGAAGCCTCCCCCCAAGATTTTTTTTTTAAGATGACCAGTAATGGGGGCCATATCCCTGGATGAGTCTGGATCTTGCTAGATAAGAGAAGCCCTCGTGAAGCCCACAACTAAAGGATAGATGCGAAGATCACAACGGGCGATGGTACAGCAAGACCTCCCTTCTGCTCCCTGCCCACAG
>NW_007730296.1:106414-107157 GCF_000696425.1 Galeopterus variegatus | reverse complement strand
TGTTATAAGCAATGGAAATGGACTAATGCAGATGCCTACCTAGGGGCTTGCTGTGTAGCTCACTTGGTTAGAGCATGGTGCTGAAGCCTACCTAAAAATGACAAAACCTTTCTGAAGACAGCTCTAGTATTGAGTTTTCTTGGCACCTGAAGGAAGTAAGATGGCAAATGGCTTTACTATGGGCACACTTAGTGAAATCCTAGAACCCCACTTCTGCTGCTCTCAGGGTCTGTGTTCCAGATTCTTCCAAGAAAACAACAATTTTCTTTTAAAATTCTCAAGGACACTTGTAGGACCATAGAGTTTACATCAACCACCCAGAAGCCAGGAGTGGCTTAAGGAGAGACTCACTGCCAGCTGCTTCTTTTCAATCAGGTTTCACTTCTCACATTCAGTTCTTTAATCTATATGGAGTCCACCTTTGCATGTGGTGTTTGATAGAAATAAGTTTTGTTTTTCTTTATATGGAGAGTCAGCTTTCCCAAAGTCATCTACTAACACACACACTTTCCTATTTCCTTGTAGTACCATCTTTATTGTGTAATAAGTTGTGGACTTGCCTACTCTATTCCATTGGCCTATTTGTTCTTATGCCAATACCATCCTGTGTCTATTACAATGAGGCTTTGAAATATGTCTTAATATCTGGTAGAGAAAGAACTCCCTCCTTTCCCTTTTTTCTATAGACTGAATTAGCCATTCATGAACTTCATTCCTTCATATAAATTTTGTAGTAAATTTAA
>NW_007730296.1:69173-105844 GCF_000696425.1 Galeopterus variegatus | reverse complement strand
TTCTCAAAAAGCTTTTATGTATTCTTTATTAATTCCTAAATACCTTTAGTTTTTACTGAAATTGTGAATCACATCTTATTTTTTATTGTATTTTATAGACAGTTACTAGAAGTATAAAAAAATGTTGATTTTTCAAGTTGATCATGTATCCAAGCAACCTTGGTAACCTTAATTTTTCTAGTATCCTTGACCTTGGTGTTATAACACCATGCTATAACTAGTAACCAACTGAGCTAACTGGCCAGCCCCCGAGGTAAATTATATCATCTATAATAACACAGTTCCACTCACTTTTGACCAAGCATTATGTACTTTTATAAAAAAAAATTTTTTTTATGGCATTCACTAGAATTATGTTAAGCAGTAGCAGTGCTAGTGAATGTCCTTGCCTTCTTTCCTATCTTAAAGAGAATATTTTTGGCTTGGGGTATATAGTGGTGGCAAAAAACATTCCCTTTTCTCACTTGTTTATTTTGTTACAGAACATCCATTTTTTTAAAAAAAAAATCTTTAATTGAAACCTACTTGATTATACATGTCTGTGGGGTACAGCATTGAATATCAATACCTGTATGCAATATGTGATGTGCAAAATAAGGTAATTAGTATATTCAACATTACACCATGTAATCATTTTTTGTGGCCATTTACCAATTTCTTGATAACCCTTTCCCGTCCCACCTCTGGTGGCCTCAGCTCTGTTCTCTTCTTTCAAAAATTTCAATTAGTTATTGTGATTATGGTATCTTTCTTCCTTTTCTTTGTTTTCTGTTTGTTTGTGTGTTTGTTTTGGTTTGGCTTTTGTTTTTTTGTTAGCTCCCACTTATGAGTGAGGACATGCAGTATTTCTCTTTTTGAGCCTGGATGACTTCACTTAACAACTTTCTCTAAATTCATACACATTGCTGCAAATGGCTGAATTTTGTTCTTTTTTATGGCTGAGTAGTACCCCATTGTGTATATATACCACATTTTCCTCAGCCATTTGTCCATTGATGGACATTTAGGTTGGTTCCAACTCTTAGCTACTGTAAATAAAGCTACAATAAACATGGGAGTTTAGATATCCCTTCAGTATGATGATTTACATTCCTTTGGGTATATACTCAGCAGTGGGATTGCTGGATCATATGGCAGTTCTATCTGTAGTTGTAGTTTTCCATGATGACTGCACTAATTTACAGTCCCACCAACAGTGTAGAAGGGTTCCTCTTTTTCTGCATCCTCACCAGCATATGTTATTCTCTGTCTTTTTGATAATAGACAGACTAACTGGCATGAGATGAGATCTCAAAGTGGTTTTGATTTGCATTTCCCTGATGCTGAGTGATGTTGAGCATTTTTTCATGTGTCTGTTGGCCATTCATATATCTTCCTTTGAGAAATGCCTATTCAGCTCCCTTGTCCATTTTTTAAATCAGGTTACTTTTTTTTTACTGATAAGTTGTTCAAGTTCCTTGTGTATTCTAGATATTAATCCCTTTTCAGGTGCAGAGTTTGCAAATATTTTGTCTTTTTACTCTGTTAATTGTTTCTTTTGATGTTCAGAAGCTTTTTGGTCTGATATAGTCCCATTTGTTTATTTTTTCTTTTGTTGCCTGTGCTTTGGGCGTCTCAGTCATAAAGTCTTTGCCTAGTCCTACTTCCTGAAGTATTTCCCCTATGTTTTCTTTAAGTTTTATAATTTCAGGTCTTTTATTTAAGTCTTTGATCCATTTTGAGTTGATTTTTTTATATGGTGAGAGGTACAAGTCTAATATCATTCTTGTACCTATGGATGTCCAGTCTTCCCAGAACCACGTAGTGAAGAGGTTGTCTTTTCCCCATGTATGTTCTTGGTGCTTTTGTAAAAGATCAGAAAAAAAAAAAGATAAAGATTGGTGGGTGATTTCTGGGTTCTCTATTCTGTTCCATTGGTCTCAGTGTCTGTTTTTATGCCAGACACATAAAAACGTATGGTAACATATAGGATACCATAGCTTTGTAGTATAATTTGAAGACAGGTAGTGTAATGCCTCTGCCTTTTATTTATTTATTTATTTGCTCAGAATTGCTTTGACTGTTTGGGGTCTTTTGTTGTTCCACATGAATGTTAAGGTTGTTTTTGCTATTTCTGTGAAGAATGCCATTGGTATTTTGATGGGGGTTACATTGAATCTGTAGACCTCTTTGGGTAGTATGGACATTTTTACAATGTTAATTCTTCCAGTCCAAGAGCATGGAATGTCTTTTCATATTTTTGTGTCCTCATTAATTTCTTAAGCCAAAACTGAGCAGAAATAGCTATTCTTACATCAATAAAATAGATTTTAATCCAAAAACCATAAAAAGACACAAAGAAGGCCATTATATAATGATAAAGGGATCTATTCAGCAAGAAGGCATAAGAATCTTAAATATATGTGCACCGAACACCAAAGCACCCAGATATATAAAGCAAATACTATTCAGCCTTAAAAAAAGAGATAAACCTTAATATGTAATAGTTGGGGAATTCAACATCCCTCTCTCAGCAGTGGACAGATCATCTAGGCAACAAATCAATAGAGAAACGCAGGATTTAACTGCACTTTAGACCATTGGACTTGGCAGATATCTACAGAACATATCATCCAACAACTACAGAATATATATTCTTCTCATCAGCACATGGAACATTCTCCAGGATAGACCACATGTTAGGTCACAAATCAAATCTCAACAAATTTTTAAAAATTGAAATCATTTCAAGTATCTTTTCAGACCACACAGATTAAAACTAGAAGTCAATAATAAGCAAAACTCTGCAAACTATACAAATATATGGAAATTAAACAACATTCTCCTGAAAGACCTATGGTCCAAGAAGAAATTAAACAGGAAATCAAAAAAAATTTTGAAGCTAATGAAAATAAAGGCACGTCATACCAAAACCTGTGGGCTACTGCAAAAGCAGTGCTAAGAGGGAAGTTCATTGCAGTTAACACTTACATTAGAGAATAGAAGGATTTTAAAATAAACAACCTAAGGCTATCCCTCAAAAAACAAGTAAAACAAGAATAATCCAACCCCCAAATTAGTACATAGAAAGAATTAAGAGCAGAGCAGAACTAAATGAGAGACCCAAAAATGATACATAAGTTCAATGAAACAAAACGTTATTTTTTCAGAAGATAAACAAAATAGAGAAACCATTAGCTAGTCTAACTAAAAATAGAAGAGAGGGGACCCCAATAACAAAAATCAGAAATGAAAAAGGAGACATTACAACTGATACCAGTTAAATAGAAAGAATCATTAGAGACTATTATAAACAACTATACATCAACAAATTTGAAAACCTGAAGGAAATGGATAAATTTCTGGACACATACAAAGTACCAAGACAGAACCAAGAAGAAATAGAAAACCTGAAAAGACTAATAAGCAATGGGATTGAATCGGTAATCAGCAGTCTCCAAACAAAGAAAAGCCCAGGTGGATGGCTTTACTGCTGAACTCTCTCATCACCTCTGAATTTTAACTGGACTTAAACTCATCCAGAATTACGACTACCTTTCCCCCCACCCTGAACCTCCCAACAAATAGATATGGCCTCATGACTAAGTTCTGGTCGATGGGATATGAGTAGAAGTAATGGTTCATCTTTTGGTTGCAACTGTAAAAAAAGAACAGGTGTGTCCTCCCATTCCTCATTTATGATGGCTGAAATATAGATATAATGGTGATGGCTGGCGTTGCCAGCATGGGTCATACAAATGAGACCAACACCTAAGGATGACACCTCAACACAAGGATCCTGAACTCCCCATACCATGAAAGTGCCCTATTAGTCCCAAACAGCCATTATACAAACAACACACTCAGAGGAAGTACATAGATTTTAACTCACACCCTCGTGTTTAAATGCCAATATGCCTAGATATAAAAGTCTTGGCTCAAAGTTCATTTCTCCCCAGTACTTTTAAAATGCTAAGCCATTGTTTGTTTTCTTGCATTCAGTACTGCTGCAAAAAGTTTAATTTGTGTTTCTTCGTAGGTAAACTGTTTATCTCTAGAAACTTTAATAAATCTCTTATCTTTGATGTTCTTAAATTTTACTATAGCATCTAGGTATGTGGGGTTTTGTTGTTATATACTTTTTTAATATATACATTGTATGTGGCAGTTTCTGAGCACCTGTTCTTGTCAGGAATTTATTTTTAAACTCCTCAAAAGAAGAGGCATTATGAATAGGCAGTCTCCTTCAGTTATGATCTACTTGCACTAGGGGTTTAAAGGGGCAGAAATGAAGAGAATTCTATTTTTATAAACTCCTTACTCCTGTAAGGCTTTTTCTCTGCCCTTGTATTACCTCAAAGGCCCCAGCACCACAGACCTGGGCTGTAACAGCTGATTTCTGCAGTGAAGGATCTGGCAACAACTGACCCAAGGCCATGTGAGAAAGGAGCAATAGCACAGCATAAAAGCTTTTCTCCAGCCTGTGCTCTCTGAGCCTGCAGTGTCCTTCTCTTCAAGCTGTTTCTCCTCCCGCCAACCATCCCCATCTCAGCCCCTACCCACACAGTATACTGTTCACGCTCCCCAGAAGGTTCATGTCATTTTGTTGTTAGTTTCTCAGATACATTTTTCCTTTTCACTTTTACTTTCTCCCAAGGTTGATTTGGGGAGAGAAAGCCAGCAACCCATCCTAGTCCATCAGTCTAATGAGAAGCCAGAATCAGATGCAGAAATATTTTAAATGCCTTATGGAGATATTGGCATAGCAGTAGTGAGACTTTTAGGCCTGGAAGAAGGGAAGATACCTTCACTAGAGTCTGAAAAAATAAGATAAATTCACCCAGATGGGAGATGGCTGGGCCACTGCATTTACACCCTGTAGGTGGCCCTAAGTTACTCAAACCATCTAGGAGATCATCTCTGGAGAATGACATGACCTGGGGAAGAGTAATATTAAGAATTCCCTAGAGAGCCACCTAATCAGGCATCTCCTTGACTTATTCTGCAGGTGAACAGCATGAAGGTAAGAAGAGACGCTGAATAAAGCTTTCTCCCCCATCACCCATCAGTGCATCTTAGAAACACATTGCACATTAAACTCAACTGAAATTAAACAGAACAGGAACTTGCCCCTAGAAGAGACGCTGAATAAAGCTTTCTCCCCCATCACCCATCAGTGCATCTTAGAAACACATTACACATTAAACTCAACTGAAATTAAACAGAACAGGAACTTGCCCCGGGGAGGCTGCTCACGGATATTCAGGCTGCTCAAGCTGACACCAGCGAGCCACACCTTAACCACCCTATCCATCATCTCACAGGTCTTTGGAGCTTGGTGGTCTTCTAAGCAGGAAACAAAACCACAAAGTAAAAAACCCCCGTGTTCTTTAATTTACAGAAAAAACTTAAAGCACCCAAGACCCTTCTTTTTTTCCTCCTTTCTTTAATTCTTAGAAAAAAGCTAAAAAAAAAAATCCCCCTACCAATCCTCTCCCTAATCAAGTTTAAAAAAAAAAACAAAAAACCCTCTCTGTCATTAAAAACAACATATAAACCCTTCCCTAAAAGCCCTTGGTGTTCCCCTCACTCTCACTCTCGAGGAGATGCCCACACAAACTGTTTGCGTGTACTTTCACCTTGCTATAAACTTTGAGTGTAAGTGTAATTCTGCTGTGTAAGCTTGAAGTTACTGTGGGTTCCTCACGGGGATTCTTCCCTCGGGAAATCCAAGAACGTGAGTTCTCCAACTTCAGGTACTCTGGTTTTTATTTTTGTTTTTGTTTTTTCCTGAAATCTGTGTGGGTTGTTCATTATCTAAATAAGAATTGCCTTAGGGACTTCAGGGAAGGTCATCATTTAGGCTGCCTTTTAACAAGTAAAAGTGCAGGGTGACATAGTCAAAGGACTATTCATGCCTGCACAGCTCAGTGCTGCTGAGTCAACTTGACTTTGATTGAACCCAAGGACCATTTAGAACCACAGCCTCTAGGCATTGTCATTGCTCAATGCCCAAAAGAAACTGTCTGGGACTATAATTAAACTCACACATGTCAGGAATGAGAGTGCAAGTTCTAAAATCTTGCGTGAGAAATTTGATGGGTCTGAGTTTGTTCTCCTACCTTTTCCAAAGAAAAAGTCCAGGTGTCTAGTCTTTTAAAATAAGCACTAGGAAATACCAAATCCAAACCACAGAAGAGCCATTCTAAAGAGCAAACAATGGAAAATATCAACAGGATAATACTGTTAGCAATCAAACCGGATGGATCCAGAAATAATACTTTCACATACAACCTTTATCATCTACTTCTCAGACTTCATTCTCTCTATTGCATTATCTCCCTCTGGAGACAGCTTTGCCTATTAGTATTAATTAAATGTGAATGTTAGCATGTAGGAAGATTTATAACTTCCTCGTCCTGACAGCTGGGCTGTAGCTGAAATGTGTCAAAGAGGATGAATGGCCTGGTCTGCCACATGTGAGTGATGATCCACTTCTCCAAATTGGCCAGAGAATGTTTAGAAGTATTTTGGGGAACTTGCCAAGCAAGTCCTCTCTATCCCCCCTCCTCACCCCTTTTAAACTACTGCCACCATCATAAAACGACCACGTCTACATGAAGAAGTGTGCAAAATTTTTGCCCCAGTTTAAAAAGGGAAGAAAGTGACAAGTAAAGACGTAGCAATCAACTGCCCAATTGTGAAATTGCAAAGAAAAAATATGTTGGCCTAGAATCTCCCCTCTTAGAACCATAGCCAATTTAGGCAAATAGAACAAGATATTGTCATATTAATCTATCTATACAGATTTAAAATGGATTAGAAACAAAATTCTTGTCCTATTTTAGACTGTAGAATCAGATGACAAAAAAATGGATGAAACCTCTGAAATTTGAGAACAGAAGATGGAGAAAACAAATTTGAAAGTGACCATCATTTCTAACCATGACGTTTTATAAGCTTCCAAACCCGACTTTTCAAAAATGTAATTATTTATTCATATTATTACTTATGGGAATCGAATGAAGATTTTTTAACCCTCGATTTACTATGCATTCAATTCACTTTTATAATCAGACTATCTACATTAACATGACTTTACTATTCCATTGTCTTTTCTTTTTAACTGACTTGTAATAATTGTACCTACTTATGGGATACAGAGTGATATTTCGATACATTTATACAACATGTAGTGATCAAATCAGGGTAATCAGTATATCTATCATCTTAAACTATCCCGTTGTTTTCATAGCTTTCTTAGCATAACTTTACTATTCTAGGGTATTCTTGCTCTGGCAGATGACTTGATTGCTTGTTACTGGAAATTCATGAAAGACCTATCAACTAGGAAGCACCAGAAGTTGGTTTATGATTCCTTAAGACACTTAAATCCCCTGCCTTAAATTTCTTGCTTTGCTGTTTCCACCAATCCTAAATTGTTAAACATGATCCTTAAGCAATTCTAAACAAGCCCCTGCTCTGAAAGCCCCATCTTAAACCAAGCTTTCAATTCTCAGTAAAATCTGACCTTACCTTTCTCCCTCGAGACCCTGTAGAAACTGTTGAGGGAGCATTCTCCTTACGGTGGCAAACAGCAAGCTCAGATCTGTCTCACCAACAGGCTGTGTTGGTGAGATCTGAGGAGCACTGAAGAGAAGGTGATACACAGTCTGCCCTTCCTATTCTTGAGTTCTGCCTCTGTGGATTCAACCAGCTGCAAATCGAAATGTACTGCACTGACTTTTTCTTCTCTTGTCATTATTCCCTCAACAATACAGTACAACTATTTGCATAGCATTTCCATTGTATTAGGTATTATAAGTAATCTCAAGATGATTTAAAGTATATGGGAGGATGTATGTAGGTTACATGCAAATACTATGACATTTTATATTAGAGACTTGAGCATCAGGGATTTTGATATTGGGGGCAGGGGAGTGATGGGGGGTTGGGGGTCCTGGAACCAATCCCCCATGGATGCAAGGAACTGACCATGTAATATTGCTACACGTTTATTAAAAGCACTTAGAATTTACAAAGAAAAAGTGATATAAATGAAAACTTATTTTTTGCTTTATGTGGAAGAAAAGCTGATGGATAGATTTTTAAACTCTTTTACATAGTAAGTGTGCAGGACTTGTACTACATATATTTATGCATAGCCTGTAGAAAGTAGCAAGCTTCCTGCCCCAGCACTATCCCCATATCTTACTGCATTTGCAGGGAGGGCAGGGCCAAGGCAGGGGTAGGGGGAGATGGGGAGGTTGGGCTTCAGCCCTCAACACCATCTGAAATACTAAACACTCATACATGTACAAATTTGCTTGTTTGTTTATTGTCTGTCTCTACACACAAACCTAACTCAAATGTAAACTTCATGAGGGCGGAGACTTGATTTATCCCATATTGTATTCCCTGCACTTAGGACAGCATTTAGAGGAAATATTTGCAGAAGGAAGGAAGGCTAAATTAAATGAGGCAACATAGTCTCATGGCAAATGCTGAGACTTGGAAGGTAGAATAAATTTACATTCATTCTCCAACTTACTAGTTATATGACCTCAAACAAAATACTACAATTCTTTAAGCCTCAAGTTTCTCATCTATAAAATGGAAATAATAATATCTATATAGCCTAGTTACAAAAATAGGAAACGTATAAAAATATCTGAAAAGTGTCCACTATATCACCTTGCAAGCAGTAAACCATTAGTAAATATAAGATTCATACGTAAAGGGAAGAAACTCAGCAGTCATTTAGGAGAGAATGATGTCTAAGCTTCACATCTTAAGGGAGTAGTAGCTGCCCACTTATTTTGGGAAATGGGATTTTAGTTGGGGGGAAAAAATCTAAAAACTTTTTGGTTTAGATATTAACAACCCTTGGGCAAGTCATTAAGAGGAGAATTTAGGCAAAAGTGCTCAATTGTTTTGCATAATTAAATGAAGAGAATAGAAACTTTGTGTTTTCTGGTGGGAACTCAGGACATAGGAGTGCAGGGTAGGGGAGGGAAAAATTTTTTTGTGTCTATGCATCTTAGGTTCATGAAGCTGAGGCCCTGCAAATTAGACTGGCAAAAGGCAGATTAACAGGAGAAAAACAAACAGAAATGTATTCACCTGTGTATACACACCGGAGAACCCAGTGATAAGTAATTCAGAGGGGTGGTTAAAACTTGGCTTTATATAGTGTTTTAACGAAAGAACAATTTTTTTGTAGAGAAGTGACAAGACAAAGGAAAAGACTTTGGACTTTTAGGGCCAACAGATTATGGGAAGGTAAATATATGGGGGAACTAATGGAAAATAGAGTTGTTTTAGCAAGATTTGTTATGCAGATTTCTCTAGTGTCTTCTCCAAGCTGATAAGACTAAATTTGTCACCAGTGCTGCCCTTCTTGGTAGAGAGGAGAACAGAGAGTTTTTCCAGTGTCTGCTTTTTCTCAACTGCCTTCAATTCAAAATAATCCTTAGTGGTATATTTTGGGGTGGCATACTCTGAACCCCTTCAGCAGTGCCCTGAATGGGGAGAAGAGGAATAGAAAGGATGAGCAAGGAGTTATGGGCAGGACCCTGCAGAAAAGCACAGCCACTGAGAAATTCCCTGGGACAGGGAAGGCCAGGGAACTTTAGAACAATGACTTTTATTCTTCAGTTGTCAGTTTTTATGTGTTCCGTGCTATCCTCCTTCATTATTTTAAACCTTCCATAGAAGTCAGCTACATACAATTGTTTTGTGTTAGTGGAACCCTAGGGAATTGAGGTAGCGGCAATGAAAGGACGTTCAGCTTCTTGGATCCTCCAGCTCTGGATGCTGGTGTGGCTGTGGTCATGATCATATATTAATGGGAGGGTGGTGCCTGGGAGTCCTAGACAGCAGCAGAAGAACTGGCCTTAGTCAATACCGACTCAGGAGCAGGTAGAAACAAACCCCTATGTCCTCCAGGTGACCCTTGAAGGCAACAGAAGAGAGATCCCACTATTATGTCCATCTCGCTATTGGGATGTGGTGAGAAAAGAAGAGAGGTTTAAGTGACCACAGCAGGGTCAGGACAAGAGATGCTCATCTCAGTCACAAAATTTAAGTGAGCTCTGAAACACTTAGAAATCCAGAGAAAGACTATTTCATGCAATATTTTAATAAATAAAAATTAATGCAAAAAATCCATGATGAGCAAATATGAAATTTTTACATAAAGGCAGTATCATGATGACTGATTTTTCCTTTTGCCTGAGGCTCCCATATAGCTCAGCAAGGCACTGTGACTGATCCTGTCTTTATGCAAAATTTTGACATTTTATTCATCATGGATATTTTGCATTAATTTTGATATTTTAGGTCCTAGCTCAAATCCTGACTCCAGCTCTGAAACTTTGGAAAAGTCACTTTTCCAAGCCTCAGTTCCTTATCTGTAGCCAACAGCTAACACTATCTGCAGGCTGTCTCCAGTGCTGTGGTCAAGCACGGAGGCAGCATTCCACTGAGTCCTCACATCAACAAATATTGTATTAGTCAAGGTTATCTAGAGAAACAGAACCAATAAGAGATTATATATATATATCATATGACATATATATCTTATATACAATATATATCTTATATATATAAAGAGATTTATTACAAGGTGTTGGCAATGATGGAGATTCCAGTGTGAGCTGAGAATCACGAGTGCCAAGGGTGGGATAATATTGAGGTTCCAGCTCAGCAATCAGCCAGAAAGATAGCAAATTTCTCCTTTCTCTGCCTTTCTGTTCTATTAAGGGCCTCCATGGATTGGAGGATGCCCACTGGGGAGGGCCATCTGCTCTACTCAGTCCCCCAATTCAAATGCAAATCTCTTTTGGAAACACCCTCACAGATGCACCCAGAAACAATGTTTAATCAGATATGTGGGCATCCTGTGGCCCAGTCAAGTTGACACTTAAAATTAACCATCACAAATACAGTCATACCTCAGTATACAGAAGGAATTGGTCTCAGGACCCCCTATGGATAACAAAATCTGAGGTTGCTCAAGTTTCTGTATAAAATGGCATAGTATTTGCATATAACCTATATACATCCTCCTGTATACTTGAAATCATCTCTAGATTACTTATAGTAGCTAATACAATGGAAATCCTATGTAAGTAGTTGTTATACTATATTTTTAAATTTGTATTCTTTTTATTGTTGTATCATTTTTTTTTTTATTGTTACTGCTTTTTAAAATTTTTTTAAAAAATATTTTGGTACATGGTTGAATGAATCCATGGATGCAGGACCATGGATACAGATGGCCCACTACATTATTTATCTTGATTACTGACTGTTTTTTTTTTTTTTTTTTGGTACCTCCTGAAATTTTGCACCAGAACTGGGTGAGGCCCTGGACACCGTGATTCCAGCCCTGGACCTCAGGTTTTCTGTTATATAAGTGGATCTTATTACAGTACAAATATTTTAAGGAATATTTATTGGACACCTACTGAGTGTCAGGCACTGACTTCAATTTGAGGGATTGGATAGCAAGCAAGACAGTCAGCCCCTTCAGGAAGCTTATTGTCCTGTGAGAGAAATATTCATAAAACAATCAAGGTGATGAGTGTTATGGAGGAAATACAAAAAACACTGAGAGCCTATAGCAAGAGGGCTTTATCTGGTCAGAGGGTCAGGAGGCCTCTCTGCAAAAAGGATACTTTAACTTAGTCCTGAAAAATAGATAGGAATTGCCTAGATTGATGAAGGGGTAGAGAAGAGATGAGTTTTCTAGAAAGAGAGAATAGTCAACAAAAGGGCCTGGAAGCAAGAACGCTTGTCTCTGTACAAGCAGCAAAGGAAGTTCAGTATACGTAAGGAATAAAGAACATTAGGCAAAAGCTGCAAAAACTTTTTCTAAAGAGCAGAGGGTGGAGGACTTTGAAAGCCACATTAAAGATTCCGGACTTTATCCACAGAGCAACGAGAAGACTCTAAAGAGTTTTAAGTAGAGAAATGACATGGTAATATATATATGCTTTGAAAGATCAAAATTTGTAGATGTACAAGAAGAGGGAGAAAGTGTACATTACAGTGGCTCAGTCAGGAAAGACGGTGGTCAGAACTAAGGTAGTGGCAGAGGGATAAGAGAGGAGAAAATTTTGAGACATTCACAGGTGAAACAATCAGGATGTGATGGCTCATTTAAAGAGTAGAGAAACAGAAGTCGTCAAATATGATACCTGGATTTCTGGCTTGGGCAACTGAGTGGTTAGTGACATTATTTAATGGAGAATGGGCATATTAATTAAGGTAGCACTAGCTGTACACACAATACAAGTTGATAATGGAAATGATTTTGTATGCTACATATTGTATTTACTTACTCTTTAAAATGAATGAGATCCTCTGTAGAGAAAGTTAAAAAAAAATGCAGAAATCAGTTACATAAGTTGATTGGTATACCATGTGATAGAACATCATAAGTTGTTGCCAGTCATTTTGAATAGAAAATAAATTATATAAGATGTTGGCAGTTGCACCTTATACAGTAAAAGACCAATAATAGGCATATCTTGAAAGTCTAGAAGTTCATTTCCTTTTTATTCATTCAGTTTGTTTGCCTTGGCTTATTATTCACACATTCTGTAAGTCTGAATTTCTGAGAGGCTTATCATAGGAAAAGGTCATAATTCTCAGTATTTTTTTGAAAGGGATTAAAATGTTTTATTTCATAATGTTCCAAACATAGACAAAACGGTATTCTCTCATGGGATACTTGAATCTTCCAAATCTTGTTCAATAATTTTCAAACAGCATCAAGTTTTTTTTTTTTCCTTTTTGTCTTTTTTTTACTGACCGGTAACGGGATCGCAACCCTCGGTGTTGCGCCCGCTCCGTGCTCAGCCAGTGAGCAGGAACCGGTCTCCACATGGAATCCGAACCCTCAGCAGGAGCGCCGCCACACTCCCAAGCGGCGCACTCTCCAGGGCGCCACCAGGCCGGCCCTAAACAGCATCATGTTTATTACCTGTTTTGTTTAAGAGAGAAAAAAAAAGACAATGCCATTTTAAAAAATTAAATAAAATTTCAGGTTTTACATGCTTAAAAATGTCTACAGCAGCACATTTGCTCCAAAATTAACCATAGGCATAATGAAGCAGCAGCAGCAGTAACAGTTTTTTAATTACCCCCAAATCCCCCCACAAAAATAGACGGAACAATGGTAGAGCAAAACCAAAACTCATGGACAACATCTACAAAAAACGCGATAAGATATTCCCAGGAGCAGGAGGAATCAAGCCACTCACAGCAATAAGATGTGTATGGTAACGGCTATCTGAGGAAGCAGAAGAAAAACAAGAGAATTCAACAAACATCCCAGAAATTGAATTGCTAGCACGTACCCACTCCCAAGGGGAAGAGTCCACTCTCAGCCCATCAGGCCATTCTGACAAGGAAGGCCTTTCAGATTCCAGATCCCCTGCAAGCCCTCAGATTGCTCAGATCAAAATGTATTTTAAAAGATAAAGATGGCTTTGTAATTCAAAAAACTAAAATTCACAATGGAGACACAACAGTTAATATTTATGCACCCAATGCCACTTACGTAAAGCAGAACAAATCCCCATACTGAGGAGAAACTGCCAGGCATGGAATGTAAATGGAACAGAAGAGGGACAAGAAAGACAAAAGAAAGAGAAGGGCCAGACCAAGGTGGGAGGAGGAGCAAAGGGAACCTATCTCAGAGTATTAGTCTGTTTTTGTTGCTCATGAGAGAATAGCTGAAACTGGATAATTTATAAGAAAATGAAATTTATTTCTTACAGTTTTGAAGGCTGGGAAGTCCAAGGTCCAGGGAGCACATCTGGCGAGAGCCGTCTTGGTGGGAACTCTGTACAGGGTCCCATGGAGATGCAGGCAATTACACATTTAAAATGGCAAGAGTGCTTTCATGTGCTCTCTTTATATAGCCACCACTCCACACCCATGATAGACCCTTAATCCATTAACCCACTAATGGATTAATCCATCCATGAAGGCAGGGCCCTCAAGATCCTAAGGGTCCCACCTTTCAACAGCGAAAGGTACCACCTTTCAACACTGACACATTGGTGATCAATCTTCCACTTGAGCATTGGAGGAGACAAACATTCAACCCATGTCATTCAGCAAGGGCAAGTCTATAGATCCAAACCATCACAATAACAGAAAATAGAGCCCTAGAGCATTGAAGCCAGGAAAGATATTCTGGCTATCCTCTCCCCTAAGAGCACACAGAAAAGCTAAGAGCAACAGCAATGTTTGTGATTGAATTTTATATGATGTAATTTCAAGAAAAAGATAACTATTCCTACAGAAAATGAGATTATCATAAATGACCACACACAAATAAAAATCTCAATGTAATATTTCCAAATAAGCTTAAAGAAGTTGGAAAAATTATAGAAGCTATGGAAGAATGCCCTAAGTCAGAATTAGAAAATGAGATAATTGGACAAAGGAAAACTTTGAAAAGCGAGCTGAGAGAATTTAAGAAAGAATTAGAGGAACAATATTGGCGGCCCACACGGCAAAGGCCGGGAGAGCCAGCGGAGGAACTGCGCGGAGGCATCTGAAACACGCTGAAACACGCCGGAACGGCCCACCCTGCGCCCTCCATCCTATAGAACAAGAAGCCCTTGAAATGAATGACAGGGAATTTCGAGTGTTAATCCTAAAGAGGCTGAATGAGATACAAGAAAACACAGCTAGACAGCATGATGAAACCAGAAAAAACATACAGGACCTGAAAGACGAAATGTACAAGGAAATCACTGTCATAAAAAAAAAACGTAGCAGAACTTGCTGAAAAAAAAAAAAAAAAAAAAAAAAAAAAAAACAGAAAATGGAATGGGAGGAAAATAAAAAATTGAAAACAAAATAAAGAAAAAGATAAAAAGGATTGAAGGGAAAATAATAGATTATTCCTTATATACAAGGGTACTTGAAAACATTTATGGAAAGATATATATTAGCTTTTAATTTTATTTTTCTATGAACTTTTTGAAGTACCCTCATATTAGCATACATATGATAGGAGTCCCCAAAGAAGGCAACCAAATCACGGGCAGTGAATACAAACTGAAACTACCTATAGTTCAGGAAAATATTCCTGATATAAAGAAAATCTGAATGTACATATTTAAAGGGTACATGAGGTATCTTGCAAAATCAGCCCAGAGTGGCCCAAATGAGACATATTTAGTAAATGCATTTAACTTAAAGAAAAGGGAAAAACAAAACAAAACCCTTAGACATCAGAGCAAAATGAATAAGCCACTCATTAGGGAAAGAAAATAAGACTGACAATTGGACTTTGCAATAGCAACATTTTATAACAAAGGACAAGGAGCAACTTATAACAGTGTAACCCTTACCGAGTTACAAACTATAAGGAAATATAGGCAAGGATTTTGCATTCAGCCAAACAGACATTCAAGTTTAAAGTCATAAATAAACTGCTATAAATATGCAAGAACTCAAGGGAGTGTTGTTCATACGTGCCCTTCCCAAGAAATCTGCTAGAAAAGGACTCAGGTGACCAAATGACTCAAAAGGGGAACATTCAATCCACAGCACTTAATAATGAAACTAAAAATCTCATTGATCACATTTGGAAGATGCTAGGGAATCAACTTTTGAAAGTATTTTGGAAACTGATGAAGGCGAAATGAAATCAAACAAGTTATTTTGCCTTATGTGTTTGAACTGTACCTAGGGACAATTGATGAGGAGAAAATTTGAAAGTATTCCAGCTAAGAAATGAAGGAATAATGATAGAATTAGAATATTACCCTATTTGCAAACCTTAATGAAATAATGGATTAGATTAAGGCAGTGATCATTAATGGCTGCTGATATAACAGACGGCCCACCAGACAATATTTCCTGATGGAAATATATACCACCAATTAGGAATTATTACCATCAAAAAAACTGAACCTGAGTGAGCAAGCCTCTACTTCTCATTACCCAGTCTACAGGAAATACAAGAAAGAGAAACATGGTAACCCATGTATTACAGGGCTGCAATCAGAACATTTCAGAATATGGGAAGCTCAACAGACAGGTGTCCTGGTTTTCTTAAGAAATAAGCTATAACAGAAAAAAAAAAAAAAAAAAAAAAAAAAAAAAAAAAAAAAAAAAAAAAAAACAAAGAAGGAAGAGAGGTGAGAAATCTGCGGATAAAAAGAAATTTAAGAGCTATCTCAACAAATTGCAATGCATGGTCCTTCTTTGCATCTTAATTTAAACAAAACAACTGTAAAAAAATTATGAGATGTCAGACAAATTTGAACACTAATTGAAAAGCTGATCATATTAATAAATTGTTGTTAATGTTTTAGGTTTAATAGTGATGCTTTGATTATATTTTAAAAGAGTTTTTGTGCTTTAGGGATATTTTTGGTTCAAATAATATCATAAGATTTGCTTCAATAAAAATGAGCTTGCCTCAAAATAATCTAATCAGGGAGGAGAGTATAAATGGACCAGAATTGGCCTTGAATATATGATTGTTCAAACTGAGTGATGGAACTTGGGGTTTGTTGTACTGTTCTCCATACTTTTGTATATGCTTGAAATTTTCCATCAGGAGGAATTTTAAAAACACACAAGGTCATGCTTAGTTTTCCATTCCAAATTTATCTCAGCCATTCTATCTACATAAGCATGTTAGATTAACTTTCCAGGTTACCAAGCCATTTAAAACTGGGCCCTAAGTTGAAAGAACAAAATCATACTATAAGTGTGACATGTTACCCCTGACGTTGTTGTATGTCATTTGTCAATGAATTTTAATAAACACTAGGTGGCATAGTGATTGCTTTATACTAAACAGGCGAAAGAAAATGGATTAATTTCACTGACATGAATAACACCATCTATCAATGCTGCAGCATGGTGACATCACTTCTGAAATTACCACATTTCTTAATAGATGAAAATATCTTTTTTTGTTTTAAATTTATAATTCTGCCTCTACATTACAACTTCACGTAAACATAATTTATTAAAACCGCTATTTGCATTATAATTTTTATTCTTGCATTTTTTTCATCTTTCAGTTTATTTTAACCTGGCTATACCCTGGCAGGAGGAAACTGAAATTGAACATTGCATAGTTAAGTAGGAGGAAGAATTTTGTATTCTTCAAAGTGGATTGACACCAAGTGTTCCATATGCTTTAAAAATTAATATGAAGTAGCCCTGAGCCTTTTCTCTAATATCTGCATATCACTTCTGGCTTTTCATCCTCATGTCATTAATTGGTCCCAAATCTTGTTTTAGCTATCTCAGTGTTCCTCTCAGCTGATTTTTTTCTTAACCAAAATAATATATCATTCTAATTTTACAGTGCATGACTAATTTAGGGACTCACTGAGGTTTTTAATTAATGGATTATGATTAACATATTCAGCTTTAAAGTCCACTATTTGGGACAAGAAATAAATGTAATACCCCATGATACAGTGGAAAGAAAAGTGGACTTAGGTGTCTGGAGATCTGCTCTGCCACATCGCATTGGTCCACTCAATTCATTTATCTGGGTCTCAGTTGCCTTCACTCAATTTTTTATCAAATAAATATTTATGTACCTACTAAGTGACCAAATTTATGCTGAAGCTAGGAATACAGAAGTAAGCATGATATTGCATTCCAAAACTGGTGTTTGAGTTGACACTAGAAAGATATTCAAGAGATAGCAGGATGAGCAGTAGGGGGTAGGAGTGTTTTGGTCAAAGATAAATTCAGTGGTTCTTAGAAAAGGAATGAGAATACAAATGATTTAGAATGAGAAAGATAAGATAATAGAAAGGCACACCCGCTAAACGATAGGATTGAATAAAATGACCCATCAGATCCTTCCAGTTCTCAGTGCTTACATAATTGTGTAGCAGTCTTTGAATCAGAGAATCCTAGCTTTACCATTTGTTATCACCATGTTCATTTGCAAATTCTCAGCCATTCTAAACTTAGACATCCTTGTGTGTAGAATGGTGAGTATGCCTCCATCAAGGTTAGTGTGGTGCTTACATTAGATGACATTTAAATCCTGTGTCTAGTATACACTAAGCATTGTGCCACAAGTGGTAATGATTATTGTTATCCTATACTTTGTCCTGCTCAAAAAAGCTCCTGCATCTACCTTATTTTATTCAGACAAACATCCTAGGAGAGATTTATGACAGTATGTATTATTCCTGTTTTAGAAATGAGAAAATTTGAACTCAAAGAGGTGGCATAGGAAATGCATGGCAGAACCTGGTCTCCTGGCTTCCTATTCAGTTTTCTCTTCCCCATCACATGGTTTTCTTCTATTTTAGCTTCCATTTGAACAAGTAAGGAATATTAACACAAACCGAGGGCTTGTACAGATTTGTTTTTTTACAGCTCAAGACTTCAGGTTTTCCTTTGGGTTTTTCTATTATTTCAACAGATCGATTTTATACAGAAGCAGCTCCTCTCATGCTGAGCCTTCTTTTTAGAGTCTTAAGGTTATGAATGTCCTGTCAGTCAATGGCCTGTTAGAATGAAGACCAGTAAGTGTTTTTAATCATTTTTATGTGCACCATAGTCTCTTCTCTGTCATTCTTCCATTACTTTGGATTTGTGAGCTAAAGCTTTCCTTACAAGCTATTTTTCAAGAAATCAGTAAAGCTTCCACTAGAAATCGCCTCAGTTGGACAACTTAAACTCAAATAAAAAGTCACACCACCGTGGACGGTGAGCTCATCTTCTCTTGAAAATTTAGTAGAAATGGGGTCATTCCTCACCTCATTTTTACTTGAATTGCAGATGATCAAGAAAAACCTAAAAGCTATCAAGACTTTTGGAAGTGGAGGATGGAGGAAGATGGGCACTAAGGGACATATTGCAAGAGTCTTCCCAGAGTTTGAACACTTTAGAGTTGACTTTTTAGCATCTAAAATGATTAAATGGAAATTCCTCTCTTCAGCAGCTTTGGAGTTGGTTGTGTGGGTACAATGACTCCAACTTAGTCCTCTTCTGGGAAGAGCTCTTTTTTGATCCAGGAGGAGGAACAAGACATTTTCTCTGGCAGCATCTCAAAGGGGACATTCGATTTATTGGTTTCCATAACTCTGTTAAGGAAATATTTCTTCTGCTAGTCACCTAAAATTTGGTTGGTTGTTAAACTTATAGTATAGCTAAAGATGTTTCCTAAATATTAGATATCCATTTTGAGTGTGATAAGGGTCCCTTAATATTATTAAAGTGGGTGCTCCAGTTTCCCTATAGTAAACTTCGTATCACCCCTATGAAATTTTTTCCTGATTTTCTCCACTTGATCAGGTAGGATCTTGCCTAGAATTTGGACACGCCCCACTCCCCATAGTTGTTTGTACCTTGTAAAGGTTAATTTTAGGTGTCATCTTGATTAGATTAAGGATGCTGAGAAACTTGGTAAAGCTGTCTTTTTAGGTGTGTGGGTGTTTCCAGAAGAGATTAGCATGAAAGCCTGAGTGGACTAGGTGGGAAAGATCCACCCTGAATATGGGCAGGAACCACCCAATCTGCTTGGAACCCCAACAGAACAAAAAATGGGGAAAAAAGGCAAATCGCTCTTTCTATCCACTAGACTGGGATATACTCTTCTTTCCTGTCAGTGGACATCAGTGCTCGAGACTCTTCAGCTTTCGCGTCCCAGGACTTACACCAAGGACACCATCAACTCCCATAGTTTTGAGGCCTTCAGACTTAGACTGAGCCAGCTGCTGGCATCCAGTTTGCAGACAGACTATCGTGGGACTCCTTTTCACAATCTCATGAGCTGATTCCCTTAATAAATTCCCTCTCATATATTTGTAACATATCCTATCGATTCTGTTTCTTTGGAGAACTCTGACTAATAAATACCTCCTTTGAGTTGTGGTTTCATTTCCTGAACTATGCCTTTGTTATCTCTCTCTTCCGTACTGATCATGGCTCCCTGCACACGGTAGGTACAAATCCAAAAAATGAAAGTCTAATTGAATTCTCCTATCTCAAACCAAAAGTACTTTATGTATTAGAAAGATGATGCTTTGGGGGAAAAATGCATTCCTTTGAAGCATTTGGGAAAAGATATTAATAATGATACAGCATGCTTCAAATTATGGATCTCAGACTCCCAAGCTTTTAACACAAGCTATAAATTTAGGCATCAAATTGTTCTTGCTGCAAAAGGAAAGAGTGAATGAGGTGTTTGGTTGTATGCTGATGGTCTGGGTTGTTTTCATGATCGAGAAATCTGTCTGTCATGAGACTCAGAGTGCTGCACACAGCATAGTCATTACCACTCAGTACAGGGCCGTCAAAGGTCTTGTTTTAAGTGCGTTTCCCTGAAATTATCCCTGGCCATTTGCCTTGAATTGTTGATCTTTACTGAAAAAAAGTGAAGACCAAAGTGAGAGGGAATGAATATTTATGAGTATCATACTGGCAAAGATTTGTAGGATAGACACGGTAGCACAACACTTCATTTTGTAGGTTCCTGACTCTTTTTATGGACCTTGTAATGATTTCTACTACAAAGCCATATTTTGCAGGTAGGATGTTATCATTGACACAGTTCTTTCCTACAAGTCAATCAATTAAACCAGTGGGTCCTTTAATAGTTTAGACGTTATAAATTAAATTTGCAGGTAATTAAAGACATAAACTCACATGAAATAACTACTAAAATGTTTAAAAACTGGTGATACACATATTATATATGCATATATTCATCCTGTGAAGTGAAAAATGACAGTGAGCTCTTTCCTGTTAATTTTGACCTCTCAATCTGCCTTGACCAGGACCTACCATGACAAACAGATTTATTTCCTCTCTCATCCCTGCCTTTGCACCTGGAAGGCACAGTATTGTCTCTACTTTCCTCAGCTTATCAAAATCTACATAGATGTGCCCCTTCATTACCAAAACCAAAATAAAATGACTAATTTCATTTGACATATGTGTGATAACTGCCTTCAACTTCATGACTACCAGTGGCTCTGTTTCTCCTTAGGAAATGACATAGTTTTTGTCTCCTGGGTGATCTGAACTTTGTAGCAGTTTGTTTGCTTTTAAACCATATCAAAATATTTATGGAATAAGTAAAGGCATAAGCATATAAATAATTCCTTCAGTTATAGAATGCAGTTTAAAGAGTCAAAACTTTTTTTTTAAGGAAGGTATAACCAAGACAAAAGATTAATGCCTTTTTAGAAAAATACATCTGAAGTAAAATAACATTATCCCTAATAATTATCCTGTAGTTATTTGCCTGCAGTGTTACCACACTCTAATCCATCTATCATCTGGAAATTAATTATCTGTCTCAAACACAGATTAGATCACATTACTTATGTAATTTACATAATCGTATTTTTTACATAATTATGTCTAAAAGAAAGATTAGATCATATTACTTTCCTGCTCAGAAACCTTGGGTGACACTATCACAGAATAAAGTTCCTAACTTGGACTAAGAAAGCCCAAATTCCTAAAGCATCCAAAGTCCTTCACAACATACCACCATCTTACCTGTCAGGCCTTAGCTCCCTGCCCACCTCCAGTGTAGCCTCCTCTCAAACCAAATTTGTACTATGTGTTTCTGAATATGTCCTGTCCTTCCCGCCCCACCTGCAAGAGTTTTCTCCCTCCCCTCTTTCCAAAGCATACAGAAAATAACTCTTCCTACCCTTCTTTCTGACCTAACAAACTTCCAAGCCTGAGCCAATTTTTAGAAAGTCAACTTGTTAATGATTATTTTTATGAACATTTTATTTTATAACAATAAAACAAACTGGTGTTCTAACTTTTTTTATTAACATCAAAAATTCTTGTTTTACCATTTCTTTTCAAGTTAAGCTCAAGAACTGTATCTTTTGGTCCAAAACAGTATCCCTTCTGTGATCAATGTTTATTTTCTCTCATGCATATTTATAAGCAATATACCTTAATGATTGAGAGGTTTGGCCTTGGTGTCAACTAAATTTGGTTTCTGCCCACTTACTTAACCTCATCTATACCGTAAGATAATACTTGCTGAAGTTTTGAAATATGTCCATGAATTATTTGCCAATCCTCCTACAAAGAGGCAGAGTCTATGTGTCCTCTTTTTGTAACGAGGTACTTTTGTGACTTGTTTGTAACCAACAGAATACAGGAAAAATGATACTGGGTAACTTCTGAGACTAGGTCAAAAAAGTTAAGCAGCTTCTGACTTGTTCACTGATACATTCAAGAAGTTTGACTACTCCGATGTCACCATACTATGAGAAAGGCCAGATCACATGATGAAGCCATGTGTTAAGTGTTCCAGTAGGAAGCCTCAGCTGAGGTCCCAGCGAACAGCCAGCATCAATTGCTACACATGTGAATAAAGACACTCCAGGTGATTCCAGCCCTCAACTATCAAGTTATCACCTGTTCATTGAGTCTTCCCAGTTGAGCATCCAGACATCATGGAGCACAGACAAGCCATTTCTGTTTTTCCCTGTCCAAATTCCTGAGCCACAGAACACAAGAGCATAATAAAATTGTTGATTTAAGTTGTTAATTTTGAGGGTGACTTTCCATGCAACAATAATAACTGGAACAAAAATTTGATATATAAAAGTGAAGTGCTACTTCAAAATCCTAAAGCAGAAGGCATTGGCTTTGAGACCACTATCTGGCAGTAGCTGAATGAGCCTTGAGGAGGTCATTAGTGGAAGCCTCTTGACAAGGCTGGAGGAGGCTGTTAAGGGCTTGAATAAAAGCAAGGAAAATGTTATAAGAAGATAGAAAGACTCACAGTCTTGTTACTTAATGGTAGAAAGTTTGGACACACTGCAACAGGTGGCAAAGTGAAAAAATAGAAAATGTACCTGAGGAATTTGATGATCTAGCTAAGCAAATTTCCCTGCAAAATATTAAAAGAGCCATCTGGCTTCTTCTTGCTGCCTAGGATAAAATTCAAGAAAAGAGAGATAAATTCAAATGCAAACTGTTCGGTTTGCAAACAACATTTTGAGGAAACACAAAGAAGCCAGAAGTTGCTGGGTTCAGAAGTATAACGGTTTCTCATTCCTGGCATCTTCAGATGGCAATTTCCAAATTAAGAAGTGGCAAAGACAACATCATCTGTAAGATCATTTGTTAAGGCCTCAGGAATATCTAAGGTGGTACCTCATAGAGCCTTTAAGACATACAAAAAGGCTTCTAAGGATCTTAAAAGCATAGACTCTCCCCCTTAAAGGACTTTCAATAATCTTAAAGAGCTTGTCACTCTGAAACCTCTCAGGAACCCCAAGATAAAGAAAGTCTTGTTTTAAAGAGATCTGTGATTGCGGCTTTTATCTAATTGCATGAACCCAAATAAGATTCAGAGAAAACCCACAAAGTTTTAAGGGAATGGTATTGATGGAAACATTTCAGCTTTTACTAAGTGGGACAGAAACAGAACAAAATGAATGGAGGAGCCTTTGGACTGGAAACCCAACTACTATGGGCAGGAGAAAGGATGAGAGTTTTATTCATTTGCAAATATGGGCTACTTCTTATGGAAAAGAAAGGATGACTCAAAGGATGGAACTAAGAGCTCAGAGGGCAGAGTCAAGAGCCACAGAGAAAAACTCCTTAAAAAGTAGAACTGAGCTATAATCAAAACACCTGACTAGATTTCAAAATTTCTATGGGCCAGTGACTCCCATGTGCCTCCCATTCACTACTGTTTTGAATCTGAATGTATATAGCAGTTATCCTGTGTTTGTCCCACCTTTGGATGGATGATGAGTTAGGTGTGTATGTGATAGATAATTTTTTTCTTTAGCTCACAGGTCTTCAGATAAAAAGCAACCATACTGGAAGAGCCTTACTTGAGAAATGGTACCTGAAGAGCCATAACCACATATGGACTGTCTTTTGATGATGATGTACTGGACCTCACACTTCAGCCTGATGGCATTATAGATTCACTTTTGGGGGTCCCTGGGAGGAGGCAATTGTGTTTTCCATGAGGATAGACTGTGGCTGTTTTAAAAACATTTCTGCAAATTCTTTGACACCCTTACTTTAAGAGGTGGAATCTATGTAACCTCTCTACAATTTAGGGCAAACTTGAAATTCACTTGTAATCAATAGAATGCTTTGGAAATAATGCTGCAAGACATCCAAAACTACTCATAAAAGTTAATGCAGTCCTCTCGTTGTTAGCTAGGAACCCATTTTTGGAGGTCCTAAGGCCACTATGCTGTGAGGACAGTCATGCCAAGGAGAGGCTGAGTATCAGTGTCCCAATCAACAGCCCAAGCTAACAGCTAGCATCAACTGCCAGATGTGTGAGTAAGGACATGTCTAGGTGATTCTAGGCCCCAACTTACAAGTTGTCACAGCTGAGACTTCAGATTTCATGAATCATAAAAAAAAACATTTCCTCTGTGCTCTGCCTAAATTCTTGACCCACAGAAGTGTGAACATGACAAAATGGTCATTATAAATTACCAGGTTTTCAGGTTATTTTTTGCATAGCAATAGTAACTGTATCAACATCTCAAAGGATCAAGACATGTACATAAAGCAATAAGCATGGTGCTTGGCAAAACAAACACTCAATGAGTGGGATTTATCAAGAGCAAACTCTCCAACTTATTTGGCTTTGCTCAAAATATTTAGCATGGCACTGGTTTTGCAAGAGATGCTTAACATAGCCCTGTTGACTTATGTGATTACAGACTTGAAGACAGAAAAAATGAGTTTGCAGAGAAATTACACCCTCATTTTCCTGACCAGAGAAGAATTTTTTAATGCTATCAGAAGCTGAATTCTTCCTGTTATAGTCTATCAAATTCTAAAATTTATCTCAGGGAAAAATCAGACTGTGCAATTCATTTAATTTTTGAGCTAAATCTGTGGTAACAAAATTGTAAAGGCTTGGATTCGGTGAATAACAATTTGGGAAATGGGAGGTCTTGGCTAGTGACTGTGGGATACAGACATTTCAGTGGTTCACATCTATCCAACCTTCACTACAACTCTGAAGTAAATGAGGTTTCCTCCACCCTCACTGACTGTTCCATACCCTCAAACCCTCTCTACATCTAGCCTTGTCATTGTCATTCTCTATCCACTACTGTAACTTACTTCATCTCATCCTCTAGAGTCAAACACTGGAAGGAATTTTTGTACTCAAAGCATTTAAAAATATTTTCTGGAGCCAAAATACCACCTAGAATTTTGGGATATTCTGGTAAAAAGTAAAAAATACTTTTAATTGTAAAATCACATTGGGTTAAAACAGTCCCTGACTTCTCACATATTTTGTCACAGTTGATGCAAGAGACCAATGCTCCTTGCAGGTTCCTAACATGTGGAGTCTTCACTTCGCAGGGAGGCCATATGACTGTCACAGGCAGTCACCTTACTTGGAAGGAATTTGAAGAGCTTGAGCTCAACCAGGAACAACACATTCTTATGCCTGTGTTCCATATTTGATTAATGGTCTTTACCCCGTTTCCCAGTTGGAAACCCTGCCTGCAACCTTAGGTCTTCTTGGACTAAAGTCCTGCCTCGCTCCTGCTAATCAGCTGCTTGGAAAATTTTAATCTCCCTCTCAGACCCTTGTGCAGTGGCTGGGGGCCTTGCTAGCTATGACATACTTCTCTAACTTTAAGGGCCTACAATTAGGGCTCCAAAATTACCTGTGCCAGTGTTCCTCCTCACCAATCTGAGCTAGTCTTCTGGTGCATGATAACACTTTTGCCAGACATCCCAGCTAACAACTTGCCGGCTCCTTGGCAGATGATATCTCTTCTGAATACTCTATTTTGCCTCTAAATGGAATTTTCTAGGATCTATCCCATCCAGTGGATGAGACTAGTTCTGTTCTCATTAAGCAAGTCATGTGGAATAAAATGATAGCCATATGGGGATGAAAAACTTCTCAGTTCTTTAGATAGTTCTATTTTGTAGCTATAACATGATAAATTAAATATGCAAATTCCTTTGTACTTCTCCTTTTGAGAAGCAGAAAGAGGTTTCAAAATATCTGTAAAATGAGGTGAGAGGACATAGCTTTCAGTCTTCTGCATAATGATTTCCCTGCTGAGAAAAGGGCAAACAGTAAATAATTTTATTTCGTTTAATACTTAAGATAGAAAAAATGTGACTTTTAAGTTTATCTCTAAAACACTGTCTAAAAATTATCTTGGCTCTGGGGAAAATCTTTTAATAGAACCAAAAAATGACAGAAAGGGAGGGTAATAAAAGAGGAAGAAACATTTCCACCCAAAGACTAATCCCATACTTGTTTTTAATTCATCATGTACTCCCTGAGGAGAGGGGGTGGGAAAAGAAACATAAACTATTAAGGTCTACAGTCCTTTTCCACTGGGAGAAACTCTGGGGGGTCATGAGACAAATGCTTGACAGGTCTCCCCAAGGACAAGGCAAACAAACTGCTTCAATGGCAGCTCCAGAAGCACAACCGCAAATTTCTTAGATTTTTCACCCATTAAAATTCTAGTAAAAGGAGGCTAATTTTGCAAGTAGCCAGCTCTAACTTTCTGTTATATGTGCCTCTGGTGAAAATGACAAGAAGAGAATTAAATGACAAGAACACTTGAATAGTGACAGCAATGTTTCTAGGCACTCCTCAAGATAGATACTACCTTGAGATGTCTGCAACTTTATGTCTTTAAATAATTAATTAGACTTTTAAGCACAAATGGTACTATAGAAATAGTTACCAAGGGTACTACCAATGCTGTTACACAAGAGATATCTCTGCTGTTGTGCTCAGTGGTCCTGCTGTGTCTTATGGAATATGGGTAAAAGATGCATATTATATAGAGAGGATTGGCATTGATAGAATTGAAGACCCAATAAAAATGGGAAGAAAATATCTGGCCAAAGTAGGCTAAGTAATCAGGAGAGAAGGAGAAACAAGATGGTGACCACCAGTGAAAGTTATTAGATGTTATGGTAGATCATTCCAAAGATGGTCACCAACAATTCCCCATGTCTTTGTATGTCCATGCCACTCCTTCCATCAAGAGGTGGAATCTATCTCCCTACCCCTTTAATCTGGGTTGATCTAATAACTTGCTTTCACTGAGCAAAAGCCATGGAAGTGATGGGTCTTCGCTTCACTGGGACTTCTGACCCAAGGTCTTGAAATGCCTTGTAGCTTCCATTTTTACCTCTTGGAACCTTCTTGGAAAGAAGCTTGGGCTAGACAATAACATGGTGAAGAACAACATGAAGAAAGAGAGGTTCAGCCATTCCCCAGCCAGTCCCATCACCAAGCTGAGACGTGTAAAAGAAGCCATCTTGAATGTCCTAGCCCCAGCCAAGCTCCCAGCTGAATGCAGCCACATGAGTGACCACACCCAACAGAGAACACCTCAACTGAGTCCAGAGAAACCAGAGAATTGTGAGAAATAATAGGTGGTTGTTGTTTTAAAACAGTTTTGAGTAATAGATAACTGAAATGCATTTTCTGTCCCCAATAATAATGAAGAGGTAGTCTGATGACCTATGTTCCTTGAGTGGTGAGTAGACCAGATGTATGGATAAACTTCTGGGTAAGTCAGTGGCTTCCTGGAAGGTGGATAATAAAGAGGTAACAGTCTGGACAGCTGGCAAGAGCACAGGGCACCATCACATGGGCAGCCCACCACTACCCAGACTGCTAGTGAGCGAGTAGTCTGCCACAGCCACCAACAGCACAAAAACAGCCTTCTACCACCAGCACTGCAAGGGTGGCCAGCTGCTACAGCAGCAGCCACCACCACCCTGCAGGTGGCCTGCCAACCCCTTGACTGCATTGACACAAAGAAGGTCACCAGCGGAACCCCAGAAAAGAGGTGAATGAGTGCAGACCCACAATCCAGTGACCCAAGCACAGGGGGAATTATGCTGCCCCCCATGGTAGCACACCTGGGGTGGGAGGTATGTGCGCAGATGCCAACCCCTTGACTGCATTGACACAAAGAAGGTCACCAGCGGAACCCCAGAAAAGAGGTGGATGAGTGCAGACCCACAATCCAGTGACCCAAGCACAGGGGGAATTATGCTGCCCTCCATGGTAGCACACCTGGGGTGGGAGGTATGTGCGCAGCCCACACCACTGCCTTGATCCATAAACAGACACACATGGAATCCCTGGGGGTTGCAGAAGTCCAGAATAGCAAAATAGAGTAAGAAACAAAATTCCCAACCACCACCTACACATTCTCCAACCAGGGGAAGCAAGGACCCAGTAGGAACATCTACCTGTAGGAAAGAGGAAAGAGAAACCCCACCCAAGGTTACTCCTTCAAACTGAGGAATTCCCAGTGCATGCAACAGGGTCACAGGACACCAGCTGGAGTGCCAACACCCATCAGGGTCACCCACCGAAGGACCCAGTAGGAACATCTACCTGTAGGAAAGAGGAAAGAGAAACCCCACCCAAGGTTACCCCTTCAAACTGAGGAATTCCCAGTGCATGCAACAGGGTCACAGGACACCAGCTGGAGTACCAACACCCATCAGGGTCACCCACCACCACACAAATGGAAACCAAAAATGAAGAGAAGCTATTCTTATATTTTATGGTTATTTCAATAGACACAGAAAAAGCATTTGACAAAATTCAACATCTCTTCATGATAAAGACTCTCAGCAAATTAGGTATAGAGGGAAAGTATCTCAATACAATAAAAGCCATATACAATAATCCACTGCCAATATCATCCTGAATGGAACAAGAACAGGAACAAGAAAAGGATGCCCATTCTCACCAAACCTATTTAGCATAGCACTGGAAGTACTAGCTAGAGCAATCAGGCAAGAGAAAGAAATAAAGGGCATTCAGATTGGAAAAGATGAAATCAAACTGTCCCTGTTCGCAGATAATGTGATTGTATATATAGAAAAGCCTAAAGACTGTATAAAAAAAAAACTCTTATAGCTGATCAATGAATTCAGTAAAGTTGCAGGATACAAATTCAACACACAAAAATCAGTAGTGTTTTTATACTCCAACAATGAAGTAGAAAAGAAGAAATCCAGAAAGCAAGCCTATTTACAATAGTCACCAAAAAAAATAAAATACCTAGGAATCAATTCAGCCAAGGAGGTGAAAGATCTCTAAACCAAGAACTACAAATCACTGTTGAAAGAAATTAAAGGGGACTAAAAAGATGGAAAGACATTCCATGCTCTTGGATTAGAAGAATTAACATTGTAAAAATGTCCATACTACCCAAAGCACTCTAAAGATTCAGTGCAATCCTCCAAAAAATACCAATGACATTCTTCACAGAAATAGAAAAAAACAATCCTAACATTCATATGGGACAACAAAAGATCCCAAATAGTCAAAGCAATCCTGAGCAAAAAATAATAATAAAAAATAAAGGCAGAGACATTACATTACCTGACTTCAAATTAAACTACAAAGCTATAGTAACCAAAATGACATGGTACTGGCATAAAAACAGACACTCAGACCAATGGTACAGAATAGAGAACCCAGAAATCAACCCACATACTTACAGCCAACTGATCTTTGACAAAGGCACTAAAAACATACAATGGGGAAAAGACTCTGCTGGGAAAACTGGACATCCATATGTAGAAGAATGAAATTAGAACCGTAGTTCTCACCATGTACAAAAGTCAACTCAAAATGGACTACAGACTTAAATATAAGACCCCAAACTATAAAATTCCTAAAAAAAGAAAAACATATGGGAAACACTTCAGAAAGTAGGACAAGGCAAAGACTTTATGAATAAGACCCCAAAAGCACAGGTAACAAAAGGAAAAATAAACAAGTGGGATTATAGCAAACTAAAAAGCTTCTGCACAGCAAATGAAACAATTAACAGAGTGAAAGACAATGTACAGATTGGGGGGAAATATTTGCAAACTAAATATCCAGTGAGGGATTAATATCGAATATATACAAGGAACTCAAACAACTTAACAGTAAAAAAAACAAGTAACAATTAAAAAATGGGCAAAGTAAGTGAATAGGCATTTCTCAAAAGGTTTACAAATGGCCAACAGACACATGAAAATATGCTCAACATTGATAAGACTCAGGGAAATGCAAATCAAAATCACACTGAGATTTAGACTGGATGTTATTGAAAAAGAAACAGAGAATAACAAATGCTGGCAAGTATGCAGGGAAAAGAGAACCCTCCTACACTGTTGGTGGGACTATAAATTAGTGCAGCTGTTATGGAAAACAGTATAGAAGTTCCTCAAACAACTACAGATAGAACTGCTATATGATCAAGCAATCCCACTGCTGCACCCTTCTTTGGTGTAACCCAAAGAAATAGAAGTCATCATGTCAAAGGGATACCTGCACTCCCATGTTTATCTTAGTTCTGTTTACAATAGCTAAGAGTTGGAACCAACCTAAATGTCTATCAATGCATGACTGGATAAGGAAAATGTGGTATATACACATGATGGAATACCACTCAGCCATAAAAAAGAATGAAATTCAGCCTTTCACACCAACATGGATGAACTTAGAAAAATTATGTCAAGTGAAATAAGCCAGGCACAGAAAGAGAAATACATGTCCTCACTCATAAGTGTGAGCTAAAACAATAAACAAATAAATAAAAAAGGAAAGATACAACAATCACAGTAATTTGTTGAAATTTCAAAAGGAGAGAACAGAATTGTGGTTACTAGAGGGGGAAGGAGGGGTTAGCAACAAATTGATAAAGAGCCACAAAAAATGATTACATTGTGTAATGTTGATTATACTAACTATCCTGATTTGAGCATCACATATTGCACACAAGTATTGATATTCAATGCTGTGCCCCATAGATATGTACAATCAATTATATTTCAATAATAATAAAAAAGAAGTAATAATCCAAGCCACCAGAAAGCTATTGCCAGGATGAAGAAAGGGCAGACAACCAATTGAGCTGGAGGGTTTTCCTGACACTTCTGAACTCAGGCCATGCAGCAGATCCCAGAAAGCTGAACTATACAATACAGAAACATTTGCTTCCTGAGGTCTCTCATGCCAGTCTGGGAGGAAGAAGGGACTAAAGTGGCAGTTCACTGGGACGTGCAAAGCATACAGACAAGTGAGGGGGGAAATTGATATAGAGAAGTCAAGGCAGCCAAAGTTAGTTAGCTAGTTATCAGAGATGGTGATTGGGAATCTCTGGGAAACCTCTGGAAATACATCTCAGAATGATTCAAGCCAAGCCACAAGAAAGCTAGAATAAATAAATATGTTCATACAAACACAAACATATGTACAGTCAGTCAACCCTCTGTAACCATGGGTTTTGCATTGAGGATTTAACCAACTGCTGATGGAAAATATTAAGGAAAAAAAATTGTGCCTGTGCTGAACGCGTACAGACTTTTTTTCCATGTAATTACTCCCTAAACAATGCAGTATAACAGCTATTTGCATAGCATTTACACTGTGTTAGGTATTATAAGTACTCTAGAGACAATTTAAAGCATAAGGGAGGATGTGCATAGGTTGTATGCAGATACTATGTCATTTTATATCAGACAGTTGAGCATCCGTGGATTTTTGTATCCACAGGAGGTTCTGGAATCAATCCACCATGGATCCCAAGGATCAACTATACATACACACGCATAGACATTGATAGTTTCCAGGAGTGCTGGAAAAGGAGTGGAATATGCTTCTTGATATATTCCAGGAAACTAATTTCTGGAGGAAGGCAGAGTAACAAACACATCAATTAAGGCTTACACATGAGAGCCACACACATCCTCAGGGAAATGGAACTCACAGTCTTTGCCAACTGAGCAGCTAGACAAGCAGCCACCTTATCTCAAAATTGAAGGGAAGTCCCCGACAGAAAAAGTAGTACAAATCTAATGTATCAGAAGCTTTCAATGAGAAAGTCACAGCTTCTCATCTCTGCATGTTACCACATTCCATAGTTGGTCAAGAGACAAACTAATGCATCAAAGTCCCCCAGAAACTGCTAAGACAATAAAAATCATGTTTCATGAGGACATAAATTTTATTCAGTAATGAGATAAAATGTAATAACTAAGAGGCTTGCTATTTCAAAACATCAGATAAATGAACTACATTTTTTATTACAGATGTCTTCAAAATGACAGGAAAGAAATTGTATATTAAGCCACTTTTGTAAAATATTCTGCATATAATGAAAGAAAAAAGATTTAGATTGGCATTTGCACCTCCTAATTTTTGTATATGGATCAGCATCTTAATCGTTTATGTACTTAATATTCATTAAAGTATAGATTTTTTAACATTATCTTATTAAATTGCTCATGATTTTCAGATACTTCCAAAGAGATTGAAGAATATACTATGATTGGATGAAAATAAACAAAGCAATGATTGCTTTACTTATTCTTAATTCTTTACTTTTTTATTCTTACTGTGCCTAGTGTATGCCTATTCTGATAAGAACGTCTAGTCTAAAGGATCAAAACATAGCAAACGTATCACATTGTGCATTGAGATTTGAGCTTAAGACAACTCAAAAATTATTATGGAGAAAATAACAGCATATGTTTGGCAATCTGTAGTCAGAGACTGAAATGGAAAATGATAAAAATATTTTTAAACAAATAAAAAATATTGAAGAGAAGAATTTCCTTCTGTTAGCACAATTAATTTACAAAATGCCAATAAATATCTACCTTTTACAAAGCAACGCTGTCTACAAGGCATTGCTATCATTATTTAATCCATACAGCAACTCTTATTTTATAGGTAGAAAAAAAGAGAAATTAAGAAACTGGCCTGTGGTCTCACAACCAACAAGAAAGGTGGAATTCCAAAACTTATTCTCACAGTGTTAACGCTAAACAAGAATTGTGGTGACCTTTGGAACACCAGAGAAGATTTCCTTTTTTCTATTCTAGAGTATCAGGTTAACAGTATTGCTAATGATTTAGGAATAAGATCACTCTTCTACTACATTTTTAAAATATCATATAAAAACCAGAGTTACATTAGCAAAAATTCTTAAATTTGTAATGCCAACATTTCAGCAATTTTTTAACTGGAAAAGTGGAGGTACTAAAAGTGAAAATTCTTTATTAAATAATTTTCATTAACAATAAATAATCATTGTATAATATTCAAAAAACAGAAGAGAACTTTAAAAGACTATAGCCCTACCCAGAGGTGTGGTACAAAATTTTATCAGCTGTATAGAAATATAGCTCTTTGTGCTAAGAGATTATTTGATCCAGTTTTTACCTTGAGTAGCTAAGGCATTTTGGATTTAGTGCGATTAAATGACTTTCCCAGGTCACATGGCCACTAAGTGGTGGAAAGAAGACAAGATTCTTGTACCTCTCTCAGTCTCTTGCTTCTCCATGTACTGATACATGTGATGTCATCCTTTTAACTTTTGTGCTGCAAGAGGACCCAGCCTGCTAGAGGAAATGCCCAGAAGTCACTGATCCCCAACTAACCGAAGAATATATATAAGCCCCATAAAGAATGCTTGCAACTTACAGACTAGGCAAAAATGTATACCTTTATTGTGCTCATTAAAATGAATTTGCAAACATGGATGTCTCTTTAAAGGACAAACTTCAACTTGATCAAATCCACAGTCCAGCAGATGGGTAACTATGCATTATCTAAGTCTACGTTCCCAGTTGTTACACTTCTGACATAACTCACTGTCACTTCAGAATGCATCTATTATAGTTTGAATTTCTGCATTCCAAGTTTCTGGAAGTTGTAGAAGAAAATGTGAATAAATTTTGGATTATCAATACCACTTCAGAGGACTTGAAAATTGTTTCCAGTATTCTAAAACAAGGGCTAATCCAAACTTACTTGTAAAACAAGTTTTGAGCATGTTTTAAATCCTAGATTTATTTCTTCCTTTATTCCCCAATCCCTGTGCCACTTCCAAGTCTACATATACTCATAGAGTTAAAACAATTTAACATCCATCTAAAGAACATTTTTACTAGCATGACTATTTTGGCACCTTTGAACACAAATAAGGTTATACCTATTTAATTTTCAAAGTAATTACTTAAATAGCCACTTGCTCAGAATTGTCCAAGAATTCTGGAAATTTCTTCAATCTAAAGTGGCCAGTCTGGCTTTCAGACTGGTAGAGAGAAACAGCAGGAAGAGAAAAAACACTGTATCCGATCAATTTCTACTTTACTGCCACTGGACAGTTTTTGAAGGCCATGTGCCACTGTTCACAGTTTTAATCACTCCACTGCTTAAGCCATAAAGTTTCTTAAAAAGGGAGGATCCCTCTCTCGTTGGTACTATACAACAGGGCTGTTATGACTATAGTTCTTTGGTTTGCATTTAGCTACACAGTCATTGGGTCCCAAGCCACCCAGGCAAGCAGAAGCAAGAGACATTTCCAGCTTCATTCAAAGGTTGTGCTGGAACCAGCCCATCTCACTCAACAAGAAGATTCTATGTTGATCCATGGCCACCAGTCCAGTCACCCCCTTACTGATGTGAGTGCCGTCTTGGAAATCCTCGGTACCCTTGCAAGCCAGCCAGATGTCAGTCAGCACCACTTCAGTCTTCTAATGGGTTCTAATACATTGACTTTTACTACAGAAACGGTAATAATGGCCAATACTTACAGTGTTCTAAGCCCTTTGTTCATTTAATCCTCATAGGAACCCAGTGAAATAAATATTAGTTTTTACCCCATTTTTCTGATAAAGGTAAAATAGCATAGCTAGTAATTGGTGGGGGTGAGGGGTGGAGATTAACCTAGGAAGGCTGATTCCAGAACCTGTTCTTGACCACGTCTCCCTTGAATTCAAAAGGGAAGGGATTGAAATCTCTTTGCTTTCTGTAAGTCTCTTGAGCCCTGTGTTAAGTTGTGCCTTCCTCTTAACTCCTTCCACTCCAATTCCTAAAAGACTACAGAGCAGAGACTTTGTCAAACAAAAGGTACTGTGTGATCCACTCCGCAAAAAAATGACTCATCTACACATCTGAATAGACAGAGACCACCTGAGTTTTCTCTCCAAGACCTAAAAATAAAACTCACCTTCAAAGGTGATCTTTGGTTTCCATCTGGATGAGAAGTATCTGGAAACTTTTAAAACAACTGTTCTTAACATGGCACTCACACAACTTGCATGGGGGAAAATCGCGTCTTCATTTTCACGATCCTTCCACTAAAATCTCGCATTTTTTTCATTTATGAATGATGGTAACAAACTGAAATAGTATTAGCAATACCTGTGACTTTGGGACCAACTGGAATCACATGCACTTTCATATCATAACAGTTTGCAAATATCTCAAAGATCACTTACACTAGTCACTACTCTGAAATTCTGTTGGTTATGAATGAGACTTACTGCTGGGTCTTAAGACACTAATAAGGAAGCACCTATTGCTAAATCACATATTCAGTTTTTTAAATAATTGATAATGACAATAACATTATCAAATTATTAAACATATACCCTTATCTATGGGGTATATATTTCAAGGCCCCCAGTAGATGCCTGAAACTGCGGAGAGTATTGAAATCTATATACACTATGCTTTTTCCTATACGTACATACCTATGAAAAAGTTAAATTTAGAAATTAGGCACAGTCAGAGATTAACAACGATGAGTAACAATTATAATAATATACTGTAATAAAAGTTATGTGAATATGGTCTCTCTCTCTTGCTCTTGAAATATCTCATTGTATTATGCACACCCATCTTCTTGTGATCTGCTGATCTGATAAACAAGACAGTTACTAAGTAACTAAAGTTAGGGAGATGGCAGTGTATACAGCCTGGACAGATATGCTGGACAAATGGATGATTCACAACCTGGGTGGAGCACAGTGGGATGGCATGACATTTTATCACGCTATCTCAGAATGGCATGAAATTTAAAATTTATGAATTGTTTATTTCTGGAACTTTCCGTATAATATATTCTGACCGCAGTTGACCGTGGGTAACTGAAACTTCAGAAAGAGAAACCACGGATAAGGGAAACTACTGTACATTTCAATATAACTAGTGTCCTTTGTAATGCCATGTATTTTACTTAATGAATTTTAAAACATAATTTTGAGAAGCGATCCATAGGCACAAGAAGATCCAGATCTCTGCTTAAAAAGGATTTCTCTCTTGCTCTATAGCCTAGATTCCTTTCAAACAATCCGTACCCCTCAGGTATTGGTCTCATTCATTAAGCACAGCGGTTCCTACCTTCTATCTTTAAGGTCAGCTGTAGACCCTCTGAGAGAGTCCAGAAAGAGTGGAACAAATTTGCGGTTCCCCCCAGAAATTTCCAGAACCTGGGCTGGAAATGAAATCTAAATATAGCTTTCTGTGAGGGGTGAGGAGGAAGTAGATAGGACAGGTGTGTCCTGCAGGCCCCTGGAGAAGAGAAGGGCCGAACTGCCTGGGGCTCCCAGGGCCTCGCTGGGTGTGAAGGGAAGAGACCAAACTTAGGAGGAGTTGCTCAGTAGATGTCACTGAAATGCAGTGGGAGCTGCGTCACATGCGGCTGCGGGAGCAGCCACAGCATGCATGGTTAGGAGCATAGATTCTTCTTTTTTTTTTTTTTTCCTTTTTGTCTTTTTTCGTGACCGGCAATGGATCGCAACCCTCAGTGTCGTGCCCGTACCGGACCGGGACCGGCAACGGGATCGCAACCCTCGGTGTTGCGCCCGCACCTCGCTCAGCCAGTGAGCGGCCGGTA
>NW_007730296.1:54516-68245 GCF_000696425.1 Galeopterus variegatus | reverse complement strand
CCTTTTTGTCTTTTTTCGTGACCGGCAATGGATCGCAACCCTCAGTGTCGTGCCCGTACCGGACCGGGACTGGCAACGGATCGCAACCCTCAGTGTCGCGCCTGTACCAGACTGGGACCGGCAACGGGATCGCAACCCTCGGTGTTGCGCCCGCACCTCGCTCAGCCAGTGAGCGGCCGGTCTGTATGTGGGATCCGAACCCTCAGCAGTAGCGTCCCTGCGCTCCCAAGCAGCGCACTGTAGCAGTGCGCCACCGGGCCGGCCCAAGAGCATAGATTCTTGATAAGGACTGCCTGGCTCGGTATTCCGTCTCTGCCACTCACCAGCTGTTGCCCTTGGCCAAGCTGCATACCCTCTCTGTGCCTCGGTTTTCTCATGTGTGTAATGAGAACCCTCATGCTCACGTCACAGGGTTGTTAAATGCCGATTCAAAGTGTTAATATGAGTAACATGCCCAGAACAATGCCTGGCACAGAGTGAGTGCTGCATGAGAGTACACTGAAGACAATCTCTCCCACCCCCGGTTCTGTGATCAACATTATTATTTATAGTTTTCCTCATCACTGGGATAATGCACAGGGTTGGGAGGGGCAGATAATGTGTTTCAAAGTAAAATACCAACTGCCTGAATTATTCACCATTTAGGTGTTATGGCTCCTATCTACTAAAGGGCTGTATTAGTCAGGGTTCTCCAGAGAAACAGGACCAATCAGATGTGTTGAGAGACAGAGACAGAGAGAGAGAGAGAGAGAGACAGACAGACAGACAGACAGAAAGACTCATTTTAAGGAACTGGCTCATGCGATTGTTGGTTTGGCAAGTCTAGATTCTGCAGGGTAGGCCAGCAGGCAGAGACCTAAGGAGAAGCTGATGTTCCAGCTCTAGTCCAAGGGCAGTCGAGGCAGAATTCCCTCTTCCCCAGCAGACCTCAGTCTTTTTTTTCCTCAGGCCTTCAACTAATTGGGTGAGGCCCACCCACATTACGTAGGGTGTCTTAATCAGTTCTGACCACTATGACAAATTACCATAGACTGGGTTGCTTAAACAACAAACATTTACTTCTCACAGGTCTGAAGGCTGGGAAGTCCAAGATCAAGGTGCCAGCAGATCAGGTATCTGGTAAAGGCCTGCTTCCTGTTTTGCAGATAACTGCCTTCTCGTATCCTCACATGGTGGAGAGCAAAGACATCCCATGTCTCTCCCTCTTTTATGAGGGGACTAATCCCATTCATGAGGGCTCCACCCTCATGATCTAATTACCTCCCAAACTCCCCACCTTCAAATACCATTTCATTGGGGATTTAGGCTTCAACATATATGTTTTGGGGGGACACAAATATTCAGTCTATAGTAGAAAGTAATATGCATTACTCAAAGTCTACTGATTTGCATATTAATCATTTCTTTAAAAAATACCTTCACAGCAACATCTAGGCTGGTGTTTGACTACATATCTGGGTACCGTGGCCTAGCCAAGTTGACACATGAAATTAACTATTGCAGAGGCATAATCAGAATTGATTATTTTTCATTTGGAATACAACCATAGACAAATGCTACTTTATGCTCCGCTGAGTCAAAACTCATCTCCACCTAGGCCTAGTCATGGTAGGGAACAGAGTAATCTACCGGGCAGGTCATCAGTTATGATGAGACAGAACATGTTGCCACAGAGAGTATGCTGAAATTCCTGAGAGCCATGTTTCAACAACCAAGTCAGGACCATGTACGTTTTTGAGCCTTGAATTCAAAACTGCTGAAATTCTGCTTTTTCCTTCCTCTGCTGAAATTTACCAAGAGCAGAAATCATTCATGGAGCTCAGACAGAGCTGCGTCATTGCACAACAGCACATCAATTCTTTTTTTTTTTTTTTCCTTTTTGTCTTTTTTTACTGACCGGCAACGGGATCGTAACCCTCAGTGTCGCTCCCACACCGCGCTCAGCCAGTGAGCGGGAACCGGTCTCCACATGGGATCCGAACCCTCGGCGGGAGCGCCGCCATGCTCCCAAGCGGCGCACTCTCCAGTGTGCCACCGGGCCGGCCCAGCACATCAATTCTAATATCAGTTCATTGGAAGCCCGAATACATGCAAGCCCAGGATGGAATCTTCTAGCTTAGTCACAATAAATGTCTCCTTATGACCTGCATCTTTGAGGCTAATCTGACACCTGCTCCACTGAGCACCCACTTGGAGCAAGTGTCTTTTAGTAACTCCAGGGATTTCCCAATTATGAAGAAATGTCTGTCTCTTCTTCTACTGGGCTGTGGGGATCTAGGTTGAGGCCCAATTTCCAGAGCCCAATGATAATACTGAAATAATTATAATGGTAACTGAGCAAGTACCATTTTGTTTTTTCGCAAACTAGCCTAGATGGTAGCCACTGAGGTGCACCCCTCTGATCTCCTACAAGAGAGCCTCCTGTGGAGCCTCTAGCTGCCACCACCCCTTGGGATCCACCACAAGCTTTCCCTGTGTTGTTCCCATAATGAGGGTATCAGAATTGGCCTACACCTGCCCGACACAGGACTCCTCCAACAGGCGACCTTTGCCTGGGGACCCTATCAGCCTGGTCAAGTCTCTTAGAACTGTGATGATGTCTAGGCTCTTTCTACCCAATCCAAACATCTACATCTACCTTCCTTCCTTCCTTTCTACTTTCCTTCCTTTCTTCTCTCCTTTCACGGGTATCAGACTGCAGTAAATCTCTTGTATATCCGAGCTCATCTTGGGACTTGCTTTTCAAGAGACCTGAACTGACCCAACCTATTTATGTCCTGTTGCTTTTAGATGTTCAGGGGATAATAACTACTTTTGCAAAAATCCCTTAGCTACAACTAGGAGGATCATACATCCTGGTTTGTCCAAGACAGCCCCAGTTTATATCTGTTGTCAAGCATCGTTATGAATAGCCCCCTGAATACTTCTGAAGTCTCCCACATTGGAAAATAAATCATATGGTTACCCTAACTATAACCTACACTCAAAAATTAGTGTAATAAAATGTTTCCTAAAGTGTATTTTGTGCAATGCAACTCTTAGAAGATGCTCTAGGAAAAAGGGCTCACTGGCTGAATAAACTTGGGAAATATCCTTGCACATCCACAATTCATATTAGTGTGTTAAAATCTTGGAGAGGTCCTGCAGTAGAAAATCTCATTTAAATTCTTGTTACTCAGTGTTTCCCAAGCTTATTTGACCATAGAATATTTTTTACCTTGAATCCATAATACCATTGTGTGAACCGGCTGAGATCGAATTCTCTCTCCTTGCAGCTACCCTTGGAAACAGCTCCAGGTGTCAGGAGGTGCAGAGCACAGCAGCTGGTTCACTTAGAGGTGCTGGCTTGCTGCAGAAAACAACTGGCCGCAGTCTGTTCTGGCTCCAGATTCACCTCTGAGGCTATTTGCATTAGCAACTGTGATCCACAAAGCCATTTCGGCCCTTGGATAAGTGAAGTCATTTGGCTCTAAATGTTGCTTTTGATGGCTTCTAATCTTACTCATAAAATTTTTCAATCATAAAAATCCTCATTTTTAGTACCAAAATGGAAATTTTGTCAGCAAATCACTTGATCTGCCGTCACTAAGGTGATTTCAAAGAGCCCCTTCCATCTGGACAGTTCTCCTGCTCCCAGCCCTGCCTAGAGTACACCATAAACCCAGTTTTTCAATTTGGAAGGTAGCGGGTGGCTGCTTCCATACTTAGTACACGTTCAGTTCATTCAATCTCTTGGTTCCCCTTCCTATATTACACACATGCATATCTGTTCTCCCTCACTAGATGTAGTCCTTTAAGGGCAAACACCATAATGTAAACATTTAATTACTCCCTACATACTATGGTTTGAATGTATGTGTCCCTCCAACATTCATATGTTGGAACTTAAGCCCCAAAGTGGAGGCATTAAGAGGTAAGGCCTTTTGGAAAGGGATTAAGTCATGAGGTCTCCACTTTCATGAATGGTATTAATGCCCTTATAGACGAGGTTTTAAAGAGCTGCCTGGCCCTTCCATCTTTTCTACCATGTGAGGACACAGCAATTGTCCCCATCAGAGGACACAGCAACAAGGTACCACCTTTTAAGCAGAGAGCAAGTCCTTACCAGACACCAAATCTGCTGGTGCCTTGATCTTAGACTTCCCAGCCTCCAGAACTGTAAGAAATAAATTTCTTTTATAAATTACCCAGTCTACGATATTTCGTTATAGCAGCAAGAATGGACCAAGACACTACATATTTTGGCAAAATGCTTTGTGCCTAGTGCTTAGTTGAAAGAAAGGAAGGAAGGGAGGGAGAGAGGAAGGAAAAGAGGTAGAAGGAAGAAGAGAGAGGGAGGAAAAGAAAGAAAAAGAAACAAACAAACAAAGGAAGAAAGACAACAAAAAAAGAGAGAGAGGAAGTATGGAAGGAAGAAGGAAGGAAGGAAGGAAAAGATCTTTACCAGCACAAATGAAAACTGTAAAAGATGGCTTTATGTTTGTACTAAAAAGACTACATTTGGTCAAAAAGGTGTTTGTGTTCTGTTGATGCCGCCAAATATTTTACAGATTATAATGAAAAAATATTTTCTCAAGTGTTCACGAAGCAAGGAGCCCAGGGAAACAAGGGAAATGAATGAAGTACAAAGGTCTACTGTGTTTTCATTAAAGACTCCCCGGTTCAATTCATTTCAGCCTTATGTTGTTACCTTTTGCAATATTCCAACCGAGTTAGACAATAACTGACTATGAATTAGACTGAAAACTATATTGAGTTTTCTTGATATTCAGAAAGAGCAAGTTCCTTCATAATTTATATATTTTTAATCTTTAGGTGGAGATATAGTTCTCTTGCTGCTCTAGCAATAACAAGACCTTTGTTTTTAAATCATAATATCAAATTCCTTGATTGAAAGAAAACATAATAGTCCAATGCATTATTATTATATTTTTTTAATTCTGAGTTCTAAATCATACAATGGGATAAAACAAAATGTCCCATTCATGCTAAATATTGATCCATTAAAATATAAATTTTAAAAAAAACTAACAGACTTGTTGAGTTCTTATCATCGCCTTCAATTTTCTGCATTTAAAAATTTGGGGAAATTTTTAAGATATAGTGCTACACATTTCTGATTTGGATTTAAAGAGAAATGTTCTAAACAAGATATTGATAATACAGTTATGCAGAATCAACTAAATCCAATTTAAAAAAATCATAAAGCAAGAAATTTAACTACTGGTTTAAAATGATGTCAGTCTTGAGCTTCCTTTAAATATGCAATAACAGAAAAAAAATAAATAAAACTAATACCACCACAAAAATCTAGTCTTGAGCATAATTTCAACTTAACATAAATCCAATGGAATTACAAACAAAATGAGCCAGACCAACCAAACAGAATAAGAAAAGACCTTCTTCCTGCCTCAGTGCCATTTTCCAGGTCTGATATACAAGACCTGAACCACCAAGAAGAGAGGGGACAACTGCTACGGTTGTGCTTGAGTATCTTTGGTTGTGCATGAGTATACTTTTCAGATACTCAGGATACTACTGGTCTCTCCTCACCTTCATCGCACCACACCCCAGTTCCTCTCTTCCAAAATTCATCTGGAGGTTGCAATTGCCATAAAATAAACTGGGCAAAGAAGTCTATGGAGGTCTGGAAGTAGTGCTTCCCATTTTAGAAAATTAGTACCCTCAAATTCAGTCAAAAACAAAGCATCTGTACAGCAACAGCCCAGACCATGCTCCTCTCTCCAAAGTGTCTACTTGATATTGCTTTACTTGGGTGTCCTCCTGACATCCTGAGTCCAGAGTGAACTCAAAATCTTTCCCCTTGAGCTTGCTATCCCTCCAATGCATCCTCTCCCAACAAAAGGCAAGGCCACTCACCTAGCTAGTCACCCTACAAGTTGGCAGTAGTTTTTGATTCCTCTTTCTCCCTCATCCAGGTCTATCAGTTCTCTCTTGCTTATTTGTTGAGGGCATCCAGTACTTCCCATCAGTGCATTACTTCCAGCCATCATCCTCTCTCCGCTTCAGTAATAGTAGTAGTAGTAGTATGATGGTTACCTTTATATGTCAACTTGACTGGGCCACGGGTGCCCAGATATTTGGTCAACCATTACTCAGGGTATGTCTGTGAGGGTGTTTCTGAATGAGATTAACTTTTAAATAGGCAGACTGAGTAAAGAAGTTTGTCCTCCTGATGCAGGTGGGCCTCATCCATTAGTAGAAGGTGTAACAGAATGAAAAAGTGAACTCACCTGTGAGAAAGAGAAAATTTTTTTTCTGCCTGAATGTCTTAGCTAGGACATTGTTCTATTGTTACTGTAGGACTTGAACTGGGTCTCAAACCTACCAGCCTTTGGACTGGAACTTACAGCATTGGTTCTCCTGGTTCTCAGGCGTCAGACTCAGACCAGCACTGCACCATCAGCTCTTCTAGGTCTCTAGTTTGCCAAATGCAGATCTTGGGACTCGTCAGCTTCCATGATCATATGAGCCAATAAACACACACAGTCATGTGTCGCTTAACAACAGGGATACATTCTGAGTAATGCATCATTAGTGATTTTGCCATTGTGCAAACAACATAGACTGTACTTACTCAAACCTAGATGGTATAGCCTACTACATACCTAGACTATACTGTACAGCCACCATCACATATGCAGGCCGTTGTTGACCAGAACATCAGAGTATGCAGCACATGACTGTACGTACATCCTATTCTTTCTATTTCTCCAGAGAACCCTAATACAAGTAGCCTTTTAGTCATCTCAGGTTCACTGCCACCCCTCCCTATTACATTTCCCACAGAGTGTCCACAGAGTCATTTCAAATTGCTCATCTGATCACAGCACCACCCTGCCCAAAATCTTTAAAGAGCTTCTGATTAGTCTTAAGAAAATATCCCAAATCCTCACCAAAACCTTAATGGTCTGCACAATCGGGCCCCTGCACTTGGCTTTAGCCACTCTAGGCTTCTTTTTTGTCTAAATGCTCTAAGCTCTTTCCTGCCCCAGAAGCTTTGCTGCATTCTGTTTCCTCTGCCTGAAATAGTTTTTTTTTTTCCCTCACCCAATATGACACAAACTCTAATTTATCCTTTCTGCAGCATAAGGAAATTTCCACAACCTCCCAAACCTGCAGTTCTAGTACAAAGGCCCTGTTATACACTGCATCCTGCACTTCTCTCTCTAACCAGATATGTTACTATAGGCAACTTATGTAATGATTTGCTCGATGTCTATTTCCACAAGTGCCCTACAACTCCATTCCTGTTGTCAGGCTATCTCCAATGCTTCCACGAAGCCTTTATAGGAAGCCTTCCAGTAAACATTTGTTAACAAAAATTAATAAATATGCTATTTTCAAGAAACCCATATAAATAAAACAACATGGGTAAATACAAAAGAATAGGCAAACACAGTATTTGTTGGCTAAAAATAAAGAGAACTCATTTAAGTACCAGAACATACTCCCAACCACAATGCCTCTCCCTTTATATTGTTTCATTACTGTATTTAAATTTATCTCGTGAAAGTGTAATGTTTTATTTTTAAAACCTGAACTAGCATTTTAATACATACTAATATGTGATTTCTAATAATTAGGTTGCAATGTAAAAACTATTTAATTTTTTTATATACTACCATGGGTGCCAGTGAGATGGAATAAGGGAGATGCAGGTACCAGCGGAACTGGAAAGAGAAGACAGATAGTATGTGAAGGAAACAGAGCAGAACTCATAAAGTGCCGCCCTCAAGTGACTCCAGAAAGTACAGAGGAAGCACCAACACAGGCTCCCAGAGCTGACTGGGGAGTTTAGGAGAGGAGATGACCTCTGTTATGCAGTTTAGGGACACAGATTCATGAAATAAGGTCTTCAATGTCATTAAATGTGAACTCAAGAGACAGGCGGAAATTTGAGTTCCACATGTAAAAATACATGATACATCCTGGCTAAATAAATTTAAGTTGTATCACCTTTGAATGACTTCAACGATTCAATAATTTTCATTGGAAAAAGCTAAAAAGCTAGGTATCTGTACCTAAGTTCCTCTTTAACAAAGTCTTTTACCTTGACCATAGTTTCAAACTTTACTGTAAGAAATATCTGAGGAGGTTGTAAAATGAAGTACTGGGCCCATCCCCTGGACACTGATTCAGTGGGCCTGAGGTCATGCCCTGGAATCAGCATTTCAACAAATTGCAGGAGTTCCTGATGCAGGTGATCACAGTTTGAGAAACACTGATGTAGAACCTGTACATAGCCCTGTTATAAGGATGTTTTTAACTACCACATATGGGGTACTATAGTCTTAAACTGTAGATGAAACAGGCTTCAAAAACACACATAAAACTCTGAGTGATGGAATTCTTACTGTTCTCAATTTTCTTTTGTACTTTTCTATATTTCCTGATTTTTGTATTCTTAAAATGAGAAAGCAATGTTTTAAAAATAATTACTGTATGCTTTATTGTTTTTAGTATATGAACCACTTACATTAAAAAATAAACAGAAAATATTCAAAGGAAACTACTCTAAAATATTGGAGATGGTAATAGCCCTTGGTGGAAAAAAAGATTATTTTTTCTTTCTGTACTTTTAACACTTTCCTCACTTTTTTGTGTGTGGCAGAACATTACCTTTATTTTTAAAGTAAAATGAAGACATTTTCTATCCAAAGAGTTGCCTTCCAATCTCAAACAATTTCATAAAATACCTGACAGTTTTGACAAAAGTAATACTGAGAACCCATCACAATTCCTGCTGAGGCACTGAAAATAAACCAAGGAAAAACTGTGAAGACTGTGAAATCCTTTGACTGATGTCTCTAACTTCCTCCTCTTGCTCCTCTTGCGTTGGCATGAGTTCCTCCACCCCACCTCACCCTCTATTTTCAGGCGTAGTCTTTTCCTTCTTTTAAATCCTCTGGCCCCCATTCAGACACCAAGTATTATCTCATTTTTATCTAGGAATTATTCATACTCAAGTGTTATCTCTCAAGAAGCCCCTTGTGCCCAGAGAAAACCCATCTGCTCCAATCCCTCACTTCTATACTTCCTTGCTTCCTTTGGCAGAGATCATGAATGGCTCAGATTTTCACCTCTCCCAATGCCAACACTCATAACCTGGCCACCACTGTCAGACTAGAGACTCCAGTATTAACCCCATTTTATCCTTTGTCTCCTGTTCAGCCTGAAAGCAGCCCCAGATTCCCAGATCATATCTTATAGCCTACAGTCTAATAATTCTACAGCTCCGCATATGTCTTTTCTGTCCTTCCCTCCCTCTCCTCTCCTAAAAACCCTTCCACTGTGCTCTTTGGAACTTATGGTCAATTTGCCAGCACAATCCACTAAAACCTCAGCCTCTCTCTAAATACAGTCATATCTGCTAAAATGCAACATGGATGTTACTAAAAATCACCATGCTATTCAAAATTACCCTATTAAAAACCACAGAGGATATGGGAAAAATAGCACTGGGTCACAACGCTTTAAAAACTTTGCCAGTCAAAAGAAAATACGTGTAGGCAAGGATGTGGAGAAAGGGAACACTTGCACACTGTTGATGGGAATGTAAAGTAGTACAACCATTAAGGAAAACAGTGTGGAGATTCCTTTAAAAATTAAAAATAGAACTATCATTTGATCCAGCAATCCCATTACTGGGTTTATACACAAAGGAAATGAAGTCAGTGTGTTGAAGTATCTGCACTTGCATGTTTATTGCAGCACAATTTATAATAGCCAAGATATGGAATCAACTTAAGTGTTCAACAACAGATAAATGAATTTTTTTAAGTGTGGTATATGTACACAATGGAATACTATTCAGCAATGAAAAAGACTGAAATCCTGTCATTTACAGCAACATGGATGGACTTGGAGACATTATATGCAGTGGAGTAGGCCAAGCGCAGAAAGACAAACACCATGTGACTTCACTCATATGTGGACTCTAAGAAAAAACAGAGACAGAGAATAAAAAGTGGTTACCAGAGACTGGGGAGGGGAAACAAGGAGAGGCTGGCCCATGGGAACAAAATTACAATTTGATAAGAGCAATAAGTTCAGATGTTCAATTGCACAGTTGGGTTGACAGTTAGGTTTTGTATATTACATAACAGCTAGAGAAGAGGCTTTTGAATGTTTTTGCCCCAAAGAAATGATAAATGCATGAGGTGATTGATACATTAACTACCCTAACCTGATCATTGTACAACATATATATGTATCAAAATACCAGGTTGTACTCCATAAGTGTGTACAATTTCGATGTGTAAGTTAAAACCTAAAAAGAATTTTAAAAAGAAAAAAAGTCACCAGTGACTTATTAAAAAAAAATAGTAACCTAATAAAAACAGTAGCGTAGTTTTACATATGTTAAGTGGTTAAGAAGAATTATGTTGAGTGAAATAAGCAAAGTACAGAGGGATAAATACCGCATGTGTTCACTCATATGTGGGAGCTAAGACAGAAAGAAGTAAGGAAAGAAAGACCACAGTAGTGCGGTTGTCTTACAGGAGGGGACACTCCTAGGGCTACAAAGTGGAGTGGGGGGGAGGGGAAGGGAGGTTGGGGGGTAATTGGGTGGGGACACGGGGTACTAAAGTAATTTCTGGTAATGGTATGCCCCCAGTATGAATCTGGTCCTCACATCATGGGCATGAGGGGAGACAACTGGCTTTGTATCTCATGAGTAGTCTTAATAAATAAAATAAACTGTATTACAAAAAATGTTACTTTCCCCCCAAAAAGACCTAAAGTATGCCACAAGGAAATCAAACCAGAACTCAAAACAATGAAGTAAATAATAGATAAAAGAAACTGATGACATAGAAAAAAGACGATAGAGAAAATCAACAAAGCCAATTTTTTTTTTTTTTTTAAGTTTAGTAAAACCAATAAACCTGAGAAAAGAACAAGAAAAGCACGTGTAAGCAATATCAGGAATAAATAAAAAGATACCTCTCGGGATTCTACGACATTAAAAAAATACTAAAGGAACGATATGAAACACTTTTTGTTAATACATTTGAGAAATTCTCTAGAAATGAATAATTTTTTAAAAACCACAACTTTGTAAAAGTGGCATAAAAACAAATAGAAACTTTTGAGAGGGTATACCTGTTAAATTAATTGAATGCCCAATTTAAAGAAAATTTGAGGCCCAGGAGGAAATAAGTGTGATAACACGAAAGCTCGACCGCCACAGAGCCCGCCTCCCCCTACCCGAGGTCGCCGACGCCGGCCCTGTGCGGGGCTGGGACGTGGAGTGCGGTACGTGCGCCATCTGCAGGGGCCAGGCGATGGGTGCCTGTCTCAGATGCCGAGCTGAAAACAAACAAGAGCACTGTGTTGTGGTCTGGGGAGAATGTAATCATTGTTTCCACAACTGCTGCATGTCCCTGTGGGTGAAACAGAACAATCGCTGCCCTCTCTGCCTGCAGGACTGGGTGGTCCAAAGAATCGGCAAATGAGAGTGGTGGAAGGATTTCTTAGTGCAGTTGTTCAGAGCCCTGGTGAATCTTGTTATCAAGTGCCCTATAAAGGCTAGAACACTCCAAGGGATTAATTCTTCAAATAGGAGGCGAATGGCTCTGTGTTCCTTTGGGACTCATCAAAGGCATGGGTTAGCATCTGTCAGTTTTCTTTTCAGAAATTCTGTACAATTGAGAAGATAATTTATGAAAGATGGTCTTTCCTACCTCTGTGGTGTGGGTCATGCACACTGCTTAGAAGTGCTATAAAAAAATGAGAGAACTCCAAATTGGATGAACTTTATAATTTACAATTGACATACAAGGGGCTGTGGAAGCAGTTCCAATCAGAAGAGAACTTTTTGCATGCTTATGGTTGATCATTTAAGATAATGTTGTAGTAACAAATGAAGTGCAGTTTAAAATTCCAAATTGGATGAACTTTATAATTTACAATTGACATACAAGGGGCTGTGGAAGCAGTTCCATTCAGAAGAGAACTTTTTGCATGCTTATGGTTGATCATTTAAGATAATGTTGTAGTAACAAATGAAGTGCAGTTTAAAATCCCCCCCCCAAAAAAATGCAAAAACTCTTTCAGTGTGAGGAAGGCCAACATAACACTGATAAAACATTACAAGAAAACTACAGACTAATATTCCTCATAAACATAAACACAAAAATCCTTACTAAAATATAAGTAAGTCAAATCCAGCAATATATAAAAGGGATAACACTTCAATAAAAAGTGGGATTTATTCTAGGAATGCAAAATTGGTTTAGCATTCAAAAAGCAAACAACGTACACTATGGTTTGAATAGATACCCTCCAAAATGTATGTGTTGGAAACAATCCCCAATGCAACAGTGCTGAGAGGTGGGGCCTCTTGATAAGTATTTAGGTCATGAGGGCTTCGCTTAATGCTGAATAGATTAATGCCACCATCAAATGGGCTTTCGGCAGTGGGTTCACTCTCTCTTGCTCATCTGCCTTCCGCCATGGGAGGACACAGTAAGAAGGCCCATGCAGTCTTCTCCCCAATATATGTTTTTGTTGTCTTTGTCAAAGAACAATGTATGTTCCTGTTGCCTTTACTGGCTCTAAATATGTGGGTTGATTTCTGGGTTTTCTATTCTGTTCCATTGGTCTGAGTGTCTATTTTTACGCCAGTACCATATCGTTTTGGTTGCTATAACTTTGTAGCGTAATTTGAAGACAAGCAGTGTTATGCCTCCATCTTTTTTTTTTTTGCCGAGGATTGCTTTAGCTACTTGGAGTCTTTTATTGTTCCACATGAATGTTAGGATTGTTTTTTCTATTTCTATGAAGAATGTCATTGGTATTCTGATGGGGATTGCTTTGAATCTGTACTGAACTCCTAATTCAGTACAGATATTTTCAAAACATTAATTTTTCCAATCCAAAAGCATGGACTGTCTTTCCACCTTTTTGTTTCCTGTTTAAATTTCTAGACAAGCAGTGTTATGCCTCCATCTTTTTTTTTTTTGCCGAGGATTGCTTTAGCTACTTGGAGTCTTTTATTGTTCCACATGAATGTTAGGATTGTTTTTTCTATTTCTATGAAGAATGTCATTGGTATTCTGATGGGGATTGCTTTGAATCTGTACTGAACTCCTAATTCAGTATAGATATTTTCAAAATATTAATTTTTCCGATCCAAAAGCATGGACTGTCTTTCCACCTTTTTGTTTCCTGTTTAAATTTCTTTTGTGGTGATTTATAGCTTTTGTTGCAGAGATCTTTCACCTCCTTGGTTAAATTGATCCTCAGGTATTTTATTTTTTTGGTGACTATTGCAAATGTACTTGCCTTCTTCATTTCTTTTTCTGCTATCTCACTATTGTAGTATAAAAATGCTACTGATTTTTGTGTGTTGATATTGTATCCTGCAACTTTACTGAATTTGTTGATCAGCTCTAAGAGGTTTTGTAGAGTCTTCAGGTTTCTCTCTATATAGGACCATGTCATCTGCAAACACAGACAGTTTGACTTCATGTTTTTTAATCTTGATGCTCTTTATTTTTTTCTCTTGCCTGATTGCTCTGGCTAGTACTTTGAATGCTATGTTAAATAGGTGTGGTGAGAGTAGGCATCCTTGTCTTGTTCCTGTTTTTAAAGAAAAAGCTTTCAGCTTTTCTCCATTCAGAATAATATTGGCAGTGGGTTTGCATATATGGCTTTTATTGCATTGAGATACTTTCCTTACATACCTAATTTGCTGAGA
>NW_007730296.1:53724-54452 GCF_000696425.1 Galeopterus variegatus | reverse complement strand
TATTTATTGACATGCATATGTTTAACCATCCTTGCATCCCTGGGATGAATCCCACTTGATCGTGGTGTGTAGTTTTTTTGATGTGTTGCTGTATTCTATTTGCTAATATTTTGTTGAGGATCTTCATGTCTATGATCTTCAGAGATATTGGCCTGTAGTTTTCTTTTTTTGTTGTGTTTTTGTCTGGTTTTGGTATCAGGATAATGCTGGCCTCATTGAATGAGTTTGGGAGAATGACCTCTGTTTCAATTTTTTGCAATAGTTTGAAGAGAATTGGTATTAATTCCTCTTGAAAGGTTTGGTAGAATTCAGCAGTGAAGCCATCCAGTCCTGAGTTTTCTTCATTGGGAGACTGCTTATTATTACTTCAATCTCATTGCATGTTATCGGTCTATTCAGGTTTTCTCTTTCTTCTTGGTTCAGTCTTGGTAGTTTGTATGTGTCCAGAAATTTATCCATATCCTTCAGGTTTTCAAATTTGGTGGCATATAATTGTTTGTAATAGTCTCTACATTATTTCTTATTTAGTTTTGACATTGTCTGTCTCACCTAGTAGAATGCAAGTTCTATGAGGGCAGAGCTTTGTTTGGTTCATTGCTGGACCTCAGCCGTGAAAATATTACTATTTAGGTAGTCAAAAATATCTGTTGAAGTAATGAAAGGTATCTGTATTTTTATGCTTTTGAGCTCTAAATGTGGAATTGAAAGTTTTCTTTCCAATTAGCGAG
>NW_007730296.1:50226-53364 GCF_000696425.1 Galeopterus variegatus | reverse complement strand
TGCTTGCTCCTCAAATCATACCAGCCCTGAAAGTAAACCTCCCTTATTCATGGAGGCATGCACCCTCTCAACAAAATGGAGGTTCTGGGAATGATAGGGTTCTGTTTTTCTCTTTCCTATAGTACTTGTTCCTCTCATCACTTTGTCATTAACTCTGAAATACTGGGTCTTTTAGCAATGGAATGCCTAGCATATTTGACACCAGAGCATGTCACTTTTTAACACACCTCCTATATGCCAAAAAATTATTTCCAGTAATAGCCATGTAATTTTAAGAAATCATAATAGTGTCCAGAAAAAGAAACACAGTGAAGATTTTCTTTTAACTCCTTCTATATGATCATGCCAGAAAAACACTGTTAATAAAAATAAAGTAAATATTATAATATAAAAAAGGAAAAAAGGAATGGATTTATCCTTTTTAATTAGATTTATATTTTTATCTTGAAAATGAGGGAAAACATATTTACATACTGTTCAACATCAATAATGAACAATAACATTTTCTATTTTAAAGTCTAAAATGACTTCATCAAAACTGATCTTTTCTGCATATTCATGCAATAGAAAGCAAGCTAGGTCCATCAATCTATCTATGCTCAAAGATGATAAAAGCACAATTCATTAATTTTAGTTTTGAAGTTTATTTTACATAAACAACAGAAATAGAAACAGTTAGGAAAAGTCTTAAAGACAAAAGATAATTTAGACAGAGATTTAAAACATCCCTTTCACAGTAAATTCCAGAATTTGCAATGCTGTCCACGTATTTGCTTCTTCCACTTAGATTCTAGCAGGTTTCAAACATGCCTGTCTTAAAGACAAAAGATAATTTAGACAGAGATTTAAAACATCCCTTTCACAGTAAATTCCAAAATTTGCAATGCTGTCCACGTATTTGCTTCTTCCACTTAGATTCTAGCAGGTTTCAAACATGCCTGTAGTCAAGACATTTTAAACAAAATTAAATCTCAAGTGGTCACATAGAATGACATATTGAAGCAATCCAATTTCTGTTTCTTTGTCTTTACAATCACTGTGCTATCATTCTTTATTTTTAATCCATTGTAAAAACACAGGAATATATAGTGTCACAGGGTTTGAAGGCCTATACTGCACCTGAAGTGAGCTCCAACAATTCTAAAACATGACAAACTTACTAACTTACTGTCAAAGCAAGCATGTATAACTGAGTCCACATGTGTTGGAGTCCATGGGCGATTATATAACTGGAAGTTCTCCAAATTAATGTCTATGTAGACTCCAATGTGTATAAAAATGAGTTAAAACTTGCTTATTTGAAGCATTTCCATATAGTATTAAAACTCAACAGGAAACCACAACAATTGTTTAGAACCTAAATCAATAAAAGATTGGGGAGGGCAGATTTTATCAATGACATTGTTTAGAATTGCTATTCCATGGTGATAAAAAAAAGCCAACCTTCTTTTTAGTAGGTTTGATTTTTATTTGCTACTTCCCTACAGACTGTGCATCCTCTTATTGCCTGTTCCCAGGAGCATTCTCTCCCACCAGCCTGCCCTCAGTGTGCTGCTGAATTTCCAAGAAAACTTTTACTGTGCCCTCTTCTGTCCCTTAACCTTACCATCCTATGGGAATGGGATGCATCCTGGGAAGAAAACAGGGTGAGGAACTTCGGTCCTTGGGCAAGGGTATGGGGCAAATGTTGGGGGAACAGAAGACCATTTCCCTTCAGAGCGGGTATGCCTGATGATTCGGATAGAAAAGGGAGCGTGGAACGAGAGGAAATCGTGATCTGATTCTGATTACAGACACTGGAGAACTCAGAGAATGAAAAGAGGAAAACAAGTGTTTAAAAATGGCTCTTTGTGCATATTATACCAATTAAGTCATTCATGTGAACTCACAGCCATTTTCTCTAATCACCATGCAGCATATTAACAATAATCCACATCATCACATATGTGTCAGATTAACTAGGTTTAATTGGACAATGTGTACTCTGTCATCACAGTTTATAGCTCATGTAGCCTGACCCAGCCTATCTACCCATAGCTTTAAAGAATTTAATGGAACCTTAGCCCCATGAAATTTTCCCCACAGTAAACCCTGAATGCTAGGAAACTTTTAGCTTTCCACAGTTGGGAACTTTATCACTGTTCTTAGCTTTTGTTTACAAGTCTTTCTCCATGGCCATTCATTGTAAATGCCATTGTACTTCCATCTATGGGGACTCAGGCTAACTTTGAGAGACAAAATGGAAACTTCTGGGGTTTCAACAGAAAGTGTTTGGCTTTGTTTCATGATCATTCACCAAGAAGGCAAAAACAAGGAGATCTGCCCTCTGCAGTGATTATATTGGTATCCACCAACAAAGGCAATTATATACTATCAATCACTGAGACTTGTGTGTGACAATAGGTTCCAGATTTCCCAAAAGTCTGTATTTTAAATTTTGTCCCCTGATTTTTGGCTCGGATAATGTGGTGTCTATACTCATGGCCTTTGACTGTACAACTGCACCTTACCCGAGTTATGATATCTGAGACAACAATAAAGAGTTTTTCTGTGGTGGCAGGCAAAGCACTGTGTGGTACCCTTCAATGTTGAGCCTTCTTTGGAGAGAACAGGATGGTAGTGTCAGTGGACATGCTGCCAGGCTACCCTGATGGCTGACATGGAAGTTTGTCACATTCTGCAATCATGGAGCAAACCTCCACGAGCAGACCTGGCTACCTTGATTCCACTGCTATTTCAGAAAGTTTGCTCTTTTATGGTCCATTATGACAACAGTAGGCAACAATTTTAAATGATGATTTATTAGTTTTCTATCACTACTGTCACAGATTACAAAAAATGTAAGGGCTTAAAACACCACGAATTTATTACATGTAATTCTGGAGGTCAGAAATGTAAAATAGATTGGTAAGGCTGTGCTCCGCCTGGAAGCCCTAGAAGACAGTTAATTTTTTTTTTTTGCCTTTTCCAGTTTTCAGACACCGACTGCATTCCTCGGTCCTTGGTCCCTGCCTCACTCTAAACTATGTTTCTCTTGTGACATCTCAGGTTCTCCTGCCTCCTTTCCCTTATAAGGGCCCTTGTCATTACATCGGGTTCACCGAGATAATCCAGCATAATCTTCCCATGTCAAAACGG
>NW_007730296.1:45354-49207 GCF_000696425.1 Galeopterus variegatus | reverse complement strand
AAAAAAAGATTTGACATTTATCAGAACATACAAAGAAAGACAGTGATTAAAACTGAAAAATACTTCATATGTTTCCATTATCTCAAATTTAAAGTCCCATTTTCCTTCTAATTCATAAGAAAATAGGAAATAAATGAACGAATAAAAGCAAAGCCAAGATTAGCTTGGTCAGATGGAAGAGTAATTATCACTTCAAATTCACTTCCATGTTTCAGTAAAGTAAACAAAGGTAGTAATATAGTTATTTATAATATTAAAGGAGAAAGAAAAGGTAATATAGGAATCTAGAAACTTTGCACTGATTCTTGAAAAACTCTGCACTTGTAATTTAAGTTTGTCATCAACTTTTATAACAGCTTTATTGAGATATAATCCGCATACCATAAAATTCACTTATAAAGTGTGCAATTCCTGGTTTTGAGTACATTCAGAGTTGTTCAAGCATCACTACTATGTAATTTTAGAACATTTTCATCACTCCCAAAAGAAACTCCATACCCATTAGCAGTTGTCCTTGTGCCCTCCTTCCCCCAGGCCATGGAAGCCACTAACTTATTTTCTGTCTCTATGAATTTACCTATCCTGGAAATTTCACATAAATCGAATCACGTAATATGTGATCTTTGAGACTAGCTTTTCCTACTTAGCATAATGTTTTCAAGGTTCTTTCATGTTGTAGCGTGGATTAGTATTTCATTCTTTTTTAGGGCCAAATAATTATTCCATTGTGTAGATATACCTTTCTTTTATTTATCCATTCATTCATTGATAAACATTTGGGGTGTTCCCATTTTCTGACTATTATGCATAATGCTGCTACGAACATTCATATACAAGTTTTTGTGTGATGTAGTTTCTATTTCTCTTGAGTGTATACTGAGGAGTGGAAGTACTGAGTCATATGGTAACTTTATGTTTAACATTTTGAGGAAGCGACAAACTCTTTTCAAAGCAGCTGCACCATTTTACAATTCCACCGGCAATGTACAAGGGGTCCAATTTCTACACATCTTCTCCAACACTTATTCGTGTCCACCTTTTCAATTATAGCCATTCTAGTGGGTGTGAATTGGAATCTCCTTGTGGTTTTGATTTACATTCCCTTAACCATAATGATGTTGAAACATCTTTCCCCATGGTTATTGGCCATTTGTATATCACCTTTGGAGAAATGTCTATTCAAATCCTTTGCCCATTTTTAACTGAGTTAGTTTTCTTTTTGTTGTTAAATTATAAGACGTCTTTTTTTTTTTTTTGTGACTGGTAAGGGGATCACAACCCTTGGCGTGGTGTCGCCCGCACCGCGCTCAGCCAGTGAGCACACCGGCCATCGCTATATAGGATCCAAACCTGCGGCCTCGGCGCTCCCAGTGCCGCACTCTCCCATGTGAGCCACAGGGTCGGCCCTAAGACGTCTTTTATCTATTGAAACATAATTAATTATAAATATTTGTGGGGTACAGAGTTGACTATCAATATCTGTACACCATATTTGATGATCAAATTAGGATAATTAGCACATTCATCATTACAAAATGTAATCATTCTTTGTGTCCATTAACCAATTTCTCCCTAACCCTTCTACCTCTGCCCCATTCCCACCACTGGGAACCACAGTTCTGTTTCCACCTTTTGAAAGTTCAATGTAGTATTGTCATTGCTTTCTTTCTTTCCCTTCCTTCCTTCCCTCCTTCCTTTATTCCTTCCTTTCCTTCCTTCCTTCCTTCCTTCCTTCCTTCCTTCCTTCCTTCCTTCCTTCCTTCCTTCCTTCCTTCCTGCCTGCCTGCCTGCCTGCCTGCCTGCCTGCCTGCCTGCCTGCCTTCCTTCTTTCTTAGCTGTCACTTATGAGTGAGGACATGCAGTATTTCTCTTTCTGTGCCTGGCTTATTTTGCTTAACACAGTTTTCTCTAAGTTCATCTATGTTGCTCTGAATGGCAGAATTTCATTCCTTTTTATGGGAGAGTAGTATCCCATTGTGTATATATACCACATTTTCATTATCCAGTCATCCATTAATGGACGTTCAGGTTGATTCCAACTCTTGGCTTTTGTAAATAGAGCTGCGATAAACATGGGAGTTCAGATATTCCTTCGACATTATGATTTCCATTCCTTTGGGTATATACCCAGCAGTGGGATTGCTGGATCATATGGTAGTTCTATCTGTAGTTCTTTGAGAAAATTCCATACTGTGTTCCATAATGGCTGTGCTAATTTACAGTCCCACCAACAGTGTAGAATGGTTCCCCTTTCTCTGCATCCTTACCAGCTTTTGTCATTCTCTGTCTTTTTCATAATAACCAGTCTATCTGGGGTGAGATGATATCTCAGTGTGGTTTTGATTTGCATTTCCCTGCTAACTAGCTATGTTGAGCATTTTTCATGTATCTGTTGGCCATTTGTATGTCTCCCTTTGAGAAATGTCTTTTCAGCTCTTTTGCCCATTTTTTAATTGGATTATTTGGTTTATTACTTGAGTTGTTTGAATGTCTTATACATTCTGGATATTAATCCCTTGCTGGATGTATACTTTGCAAACATTTTCTCCCACTCTGTAGGTTGTCTTTTCATTGCTGATTGTTTCCTTTGCTGTTCAGAAGCTTTTCAGTTTGATATAATCCCACTTGTTTCTTTTTTCTTTTGTTGCCTGTGTTTTTGGGGTCATATTCATAAATTCTTTGCTCAGTCCTATATCCTGAAGTGTTTCCCCTATGTTTTCTTTTAGGAGTTTTAAAGTTTCAGGTCTTATAGTTGAGTCTTGAATCCGTTTTAAGTTGATTTTGGTATATGGCAAGAGGTATTGGTCTAGTTTCATNGTCTAGTTTCATTCTTCTACACATGGATGTCCAGTTTTCCCAGCACCATTTATTGAAGAGGATGTTCTTTCCCTAATGTATGTTCTTGGTCCCTTTTCCAAGGTCAGTTGGCTATAAGTATGTGGATTGATTTCTGGGTTTTCTTTTCTGTTCCCTTGATCCATATGTCTTGTTTTATGCCAGTACCATGCTGTTGTGGTTACTATAGCTTTGTAGTATAATTTGAAATCAGGTAGTAATGCCTCTGGCCTTATTTCTTTTGCTCAGAACTGCTTTGGCTATTTGGAGTCTTTCATTGATCCATATGAATGCTAGGTTGTTTCTTCTATTTCTTGGAAGAAGTTAATTGGTATTCTAATAGGAATTGCATTGAATTTGTAGATCACTTGGAGTAGTATGCACATTTTCACAATGTTAATTTTTTCCAATCCATGAACATGGAATGTCTTTTCATCTTTTTAGTCCCTTTTAATTTCTTTCAACAGTAATTTGTAGTTCTCTTTGTAGAGATCTTTCACCTCCTTGGTTGAATTTATCCTAGTATTTTATTTTTTTTGGTAGCTATTTTAAGTGGGCTTATTTTCTTGATTTCTTTTTCAGCTAGCTCATTGCTGGAGTATAGAAATGCACTGATATTTGTATATTGATTTTGTATCCTGCAACTTTACTGAATTCGTTGATCAGCTCTAGAAGTTTTTTTGTAGAGTCTTTAGGTTATTTTATACATAGGATTATGTCATCTGCATATAGAGACAGTTTGACTTTGTCTTTTCCAAACTTGGATGCCCTTTATTTCTTTCTCTTGCCTGATTGCTCTGGCTAACACTTCCAATACTATGTTTAATAGGAGAGATGAGAGTGGGCATACCTTTTTTGTTCTTACGCTTAAAGGAAGAGCTTTCAGCTTTTCCCCATTCAGAATGATATTGGTGATTGGTTTTTCATATATGGCTTTTATTGTGTTGAGATACTTTTCTTCTATATCTAATTTGCTGAGAGTCTTTATCATGAAGGGATGTTGAATTTTGTCAAATGC
>NW_007730296.1:42295-44897 GCF_000696425.1 Galeopterus variegatus | reverse complement strand
GCTTAAAGGAAGAGCTTTCAGCTTTTCCCCATTCAGAATGATATTGGTGATTGGTTTTTCATATATGGCTTTTATTGTGTTGAGATACTTTTCTTCTATATCTAATTTGCTGAGAGTCTTTATCATGAAGGGATGTTGAATTTTGTCAAATGCTTTTTCTGCATCCATTGAGATAATCATATGGTTTTTGTCCTTGATTTCATTGATGTGGTGTATCACATTTATTGATTATGTTATTGCATACATTGAACCATCCTTGCATAATGGCATAAATCCCACTTGATTGTGATGCATAATCTCTTTTGTGCTGCTGTGTTCTGTTTGCTAATATTTTGTTGAGGATTTTTGAGTCTATGTTCATCAAGGATATTGGCCTGTAGTTTTCTTTTTTTGTTGTATCTTTGTCTGTTTTGGTATCTTTGTCAAGATGATGCTGGCCTCATAGAATGAGTTTGGGAGAAAGACCTCTGCTTCAATTTTTTGGAATAGTTTGAAAAAGATTGGTATTAATTGTTCTTTAAAGATTTGGTAGAATTCAGCAGTTAAGCCATCCAGGCCTGGACTTTTCTTTGTTGGGAGACTGCTGATTACTGCTTCAGTCTCCTTGCTCGTTATTGGTCTGTTCAGGTTTTCTCTGTCTTCTTGGTTCAATCTTGGTAGTTTGTATGTGTCCAGAAATTTATCCATTTCCTCCAGGTTTTCAAGTTTTGGGGCATAAAATTGTTCATAATAGTCTGCAGTGATTCTTTGTATTTCTGTGTTATCAGTTATAATGTCTCCTTTTTCACTTCTGATTTGTGTTATTTGGGTCTTCTCTCTTCAGTTATAGGTTAGAATACCTAATGTTTTATCTTTTTTTTTTAACCTTCTCAAAAAACTAACTTTTGTTTCATTGATCTTTTGTATCAATTTTTGGGTCTCTATTTAACTTAGTTAGGCTATGATCTTAATTCTTTCGTCTACTAATTTTGAGGTTGGATTTTTCTTTGCGGTGTAAAATTAGACTGTTTATTTGGAGTCTTTCTATTCTTTTGATGTAACTATTTATTTCAATAAACCTCCCTCTTAGTGTAAGTGTACTGTGAAAGCAGTATCCCAGAGTTTTTGATATGATGTGTCTTTATTTTCATTAGTTTCAAGAAATTTTTTGATTGTAGGTGTACTTTATATATTCTGAATATAAGTCCCTTATTGGGTACCTGATTTGCAAATATTTCCCAATTCTGTGGTTATATTTTTAATTTTTTAAAACCAAACACACTGTATTTGTTCAAAATTATAACAATGGCAGAAAACTTCTCAGGATATTACTCCTTTCACATTTGTATTTTTCCCTCCATTTTTTTCTTTCTGGTTTAAAGTTCAATGTTATCATTATAAAATTATTTAGTGTGAGATTGTCAAAGACCTATATTAGGGCCGGCCCCATGGTGCACTCGGGAGAGTGAGGCGCTGGGAGCGCAGCGATGCTCCCACCACAGTTTTGGATCCTATATAGGACTGGCTGGTGCGCTCACTGGCTGAGCATGGTGCGGGCGACACCACACGAAGGGTTATGATCCCCTTACCGGTCACGAAAAAAGACAAAAAAAAAAAAGACCTATATTACCTTGATTTTCAATACTTAGTGAAACTCTTCTCTATAAAACACTTGTTCTTTTTATCTTGCAGATCAATTTTCAGTTTTTTATATCTGTGACCAATTAAAAAGAAACAAAATAATTTTCAAATAAATGCTCCCATCTCTTGCTCATAAAATTGAGAATAATACTGTATCTTGTAGCTTTAGTAGTCCCCACACGTCACTTCTGTCGAAATTCAGAACAACCAGGGAAGAACTTCCTGCTCTATTTGTTAAGGGCTGCTTTTTTCTTCTTTCCTGCTGTCAATACTTGCTACTGTGCTTTTCAAATCTTTTTAGGAATCATAATCCTTAATTGTGCAAGTGATAATCTCTGTCTAGGTTGTCTCAGAATTTTAATAACCCAGAAATTTATATTGAAAGAACTATCAACCAAAATAATTGTTCTGGAATAAAACAGGTGACTATGATTGTCATTCCTTTTATATGATACTGCTTTTCTCTATTTTTTTTTTCTTTTCCTTTCTTTCCTTTTTTTTTTGGGGGGGGGGGCTTTGCCCATTATCCTTTTCTCTGTCTTCAGAAAGCCACCACTGTCATGCTGTGAAATCACTTTATATCTTTCACTATCTTTTCCTATGAGAAGATAACCTGACCTGAGTTTTTCATTCTTTTAGTACTTTTTCACTATTTAGATTTTTCTTATAACCTAAACTGTTGGCACTTAAGGTTCTCTACCAACACTCTTAGGAGGAATTTTGATAAAATGTTTTTCAGGGCAAAATGCATTCTTACTATGAAATGAGAGTTCTGTGCATCATTTGATGATTATGCAGGATGAGTTCATATTATTTAATATGGCTAAGAGAGGGTCTTCTCTGTGTTGTAAAATTTATGAGTCAGCTTAAATTTCTCAAGTGTTATTAAAGATTTTAAGGACTTTTTTTAAGGAAAAAAAGCCCTTGTAACTCTATATAGTTTATTTCATTTTCTTTTCTGTCTACTTCTGACAGTTCAATT
>NW_007730296.1:37730-40306 GCF_000696425.1 Galeopterus variegatus | reverse complement strand
ATCCCAGCACCATTTGCTGAAGAGGCAGTCTCTTCCCCAGTGTATAGGCTTGGTGCCTTTACTGCCATCTGATCTTTGATTAGCTAAATTATAAAATGGGTTGTTGGACATCCACATAATGGAATATTATATATCTAGTAAATATTTCTGACAACTAATAATAACAAAATAATTCTCATGTTAAGTGAAAGCAGGATGCACAAATTGTAGGTTCAGCATGATTGCAACTATATAAATAAAAATGTTTTTAAGACTGAAAGGAAATACACCAAAGTACTAATGTAGTTGAGAGTGCACACTGTTTTTTTTTTTCCTGTTTGTTAGCAGTTTCTAAGTGTTCTACAAATGCATATTTCATTCCTTTTTTTTTTTTTTTTTTTTTTTTTTTTTTGGTAGCTGGCCAGTATGGGGGTCTGAACCCTTGAATTTGATGTTATAATGCTGTGCTGTATCCAACTGAGCTAACCAGTCTAACCCTATTTCATTAATTCTAGGGTACACTTTCTCACATTTTAACATCTCTGGGATTGGGATGCACCGTGCAATTGCTCTCAGCCATGCAGCACTTGTGACATTTTTATTATCATCTGCCAATGAGTATCAAAATTGCAGACCATTTTCCAGTAGCTTGGAAGACTATCCTAGAGTTGGGAGTGGAATACTCATTTCTAAAGTGCCACGCCAACGACACCCTTCTTGGCACAGAGAATGAAAAACACAAATCTTGATGATTTATGTCAAAAAATCATTTAGAGGAATTGGAATACAAGGTAAAAAAGTTTTAGTAATATAACCAATTAGTTTTGCTTATATTTCTTTGTGCATTTTTTTTTTTTTTTGTCTTTTGTCTTTTTCCGTGTCCGGCAACGGATCGCAACCCTCAGTGTCGCCCCCGCACCGGACCGGGACCGGCAACGGGATGGCAACCCTCGGTGTTGCTCCTGCACCTCGCCTCGCTCAGCCAGTGAGCGGGAACCAGTCTGTATGTGGGATCCGAACCCTCGGGCGGGAGCACCGCCGCGCTTCCCAAGCGGCGCACTATCCAGTGCGCCACCGGGCCGGCCCTCTTTGTGCATTTTTATGTATGCACAAGAGTGATATATAATTTTTTTTTTAAATCTCAGCAAAAATAAGACTAAAAGAGGTTTTTATTTAAAAAGTCTTTTTAACAACAAAACTTTTTTAGTGATAGGAAGCACTGGGAAATAATATATTTTGATTCTTTGTGCATTTTTTTTTTTTTTGTCTTTTTCTGTGTCCGGCAACGGATCGCAACCCTCAGTGCTGCCCCCGCACCGGACCGGGGACCGGCAACGGGATCGCAAGCCTCGGTGTTGCTCCCGCGCCTTGCTCAGCCAGTGAGCGGGAACCGGTCTGTATGTGGGATCCGAACCCTCGGGCGGGAGCGCCGCTGCGCTTCCCAAGCGGCGCACTATCCAGTGTGCCACCGGGCCAGCCCTCTTTGTGCATTTTTATGTATGCACAAGAGTGATATATAATTTTTTTAAAAATCTCAGCAAAAATAAGACTAAAAGAGGTTTTTATTTAAAAAGTCTTTTTAACAACAAAACGTTTTAAGTGATAGGAAGCACTGGGAAATAATATATTTTGAAAGTATATTTTCTTCCTTAGTGGTATATAAACTAATGGCACACACAGTCTATTGTATCTTAGATTTGACTGTATATAACAGATACTCCAAATAACAATGATTTTAAAAATATATAGAAATTTATTTCTCTCTCTTATAACTATCTGTAGGTGAATGGTCTGTAGCTGATATAGTGACTGCTCCACAAGGTCACCCAGAGATTCGTGCTCCTTCAATCTTGTTACTTGGCCATTCCTAGGTGCTTCCTCTTATCTATTTGGCTCACCACAATACTTGTGTTCCAGTGGTAGGAAAAAGGAAGGTCAGAAGAGGAGCATGCACCCTCTCTCAAGAATATGACTCAGGAGTTTCATATACCACTTCACTACATACCATGTGGGCCTGAACCTAGGCACATGGACCCACCTAGTTAGCTGCAAGAGAAGCTGGAAAAGTTGTCTCTACTCTAGATAAGGCATTAACAAACGTTTTCTGTAGAGGGCCAGGTAGTAAATATTTTAAGTTTTGCAGGCTATATACCATCTCCATTGGGTATTATTCTGTTTTGTTTTGCTTTAAACAACCTCTTACAAATGTAACAACATTCTTAGCTTGTTGGCCATACAAAAACACACAACAGGCTGGATTTGATCCACAGAACAGTTTTCCAATACCTGTTGTAGAAGGTCATGTGTATAGATAGCTACATATCTAGAGTTCCATGATCATCAAGGACTGGGGAAGACATATTAACAAACAGCTAGCTATCTCTGTCAAAACATATACATCCATTTTATAATGTTTTTAAATATTTAAAACTACCACTTATTTGAAATAATAGGGAAAATGCTCATGACAGAAGTTTAAAAGGCAAATACAGAGTTTATTGTATATTTTTAAAGCCCCAAATCAAAAAGATTTAGGCATGGAAAGAAACCTGGAATAAACTACAACATGTATGTTGACTTTCTTTTTTTTTTTTTTT
>NW_007730296.1:35246-37055 GCF_000696425.1 Galeopterus variegatus | reverse complement strand
GGGGTCTTCAGAGAAACAGAACCAGTGGGATGTGTTTGTGTGTAAAGAGAAAGAGAGATTTATTTTAAATAATTGGCTCATGTATTTCTCAAAAGAAGACATACAAATGGCCAGAAGGCACATTAAAAATGCTCAACATCACTAATCATCAAAGAAGTGCAAATTAAGACCACAATGAGATATCATCTCGATCCAGTTAGAATGGCTATTATGAACAAAACAGAAAATAACAAATGCTGACAAGGATACAGAGAAAAAGGAATTCTCCTACATTGTTGATGGGAATGTAAATTGGTACAGCCATTGTGGAACAGTATGGAGATTCCTCAGAGAACTAAAAATTGAACTACCTGATGACCCAGCAATCACACTACCGGGTATATATACAAAGGAAATGAAACCCGTATATCGAAGAGACACCTGCACTCTCATGTTCATTGCAACACTATTCGCAATAGCTAAGAGATGGAATCAACTTAAATGTCCATCAATGAATGAATGTATTTAAAAAACTGTGGGAAATCTGTTACTGAACCCAAGTCCAGCTGCCTGCCCCCAAACAAAAACAAATGACTCAAAAGTCAAACATTGGTGAAAATGGACATCACCTTTTATTCAGAAATGCCAGTGACCTAGGAGAGATGTAGGCTAACCCATCTCCCCAGTAAATCTGAAAGAGATGGCCAGATTAAAAGCATCTCAAAGACTCAGATTTACTGAGGGGTTTTTAAAGAGAGAGTTGGGGAATAGAATGTGGGAAATGAAAAGCAAGAGGAAGGAAGACGTGTAATGGGCCAGGTGCAAATTTTTGCCAAGGCTCCATCTGGCTTCTGTTCCCATCCTTGATGTTATCTTAGGGTACTGATTTGGGATGGAATCAGCACAGCTTTATTGATGTCTTCCTTGGTTTTTCAGAGTCTGGATATTACATATGTCATGGCAAGTTTGCAGCTTCAGGCTGACTGGAAAACAACTTNTTGTCAGCACCACGCTCAGCCAGTGAGCCAACCAGCCATCCCTATATAGGATCCAAACCCCGGGCCTTGGTGTTCTCAGCACCACACTCTCCCGAGTGAGCCACGGGCCGGCCCTAAGAAAAGAATTTTCTAATCAGTGATTCTCGTCAACAAGCCCACCCTAGGCTTTTTTGTGTGGCAAATCAAAGTGGGGGAGCTTAAATCATCACAGCAATTGGGGAGCATGGCTGGCACCTGGTGGGCAGGAATCAGGAATGTGAGAACTCCTGCAATTCAGGGAGGGACCTGCCTCACCTGTCTCTCATGACATGCAACTAGGGGAAAACCTGTGGATACTTATCTGAGCTTAGAGCTTAACTCAGGTGTACCTATAAACCAAATTATTTTTGCATACTTTTATAAACTGAATTTTCTGAGACTGCACTTACCATATTTGAGGGACATTTAAAATTTAGTTTTTTTGAGACTTTGCCAAGAGTTGTTCACCATTTTAGGAAATTACATCACTGATAGCAACACCAATGTAACACATTTAAATCTGGCTATATCTGTAGCCGTCACATTGATGGTGAGCCTACAGAGAGGGGTGAGGTCTGACTGTATTATCTATTCTAGTATAGTCATGCCCAGACATTCACGCATAAAATGCATATTATTTAAATTATTCTCTTTTTATTTCTTTTGATATAATGTAGGGAACCTATGCTTAAACTGGGAGTGGTTTTAGATAGGATTGTCCTCAGAAAATTAGATGATAACTTGGAAAGGTGAATTCAAAGCTAACTGAGGTTAGAGATGATTAAAAACAGACAAACAAACAAACAAACAAACA
>NW_007730296.1:32361-33735 GCF_000696425.1 Galeopterus variegatus | reverse complement strand
AGTCTGGATATTACATATGTCATGGCAAGTTTGCAGCTTCAGGCTGACTGGAAAACAACTTTACATGTATGTAAATAATGTCATCTTTCCCCATAACCAAGGTTCAAAATATCAAATAACTGTGGGAAAAGAGGGAACTCAGAGAAATACAGTTTAAGTAAAAAACTCTGACTTTTTTATAAGCCCATGCAGCCTTACATCCCAACATGGCTTCAGTCCTGTTCATTCCACCATATAGACACAGTGGAATGCTAAATGAAATCCTGTTACTTGCAGCAACATGGATGGAGTTCAAGACCATCATGCTAAATGAAGTAAGCCAGGCACAGAAAAACAAATACTCATAATCTCACTCATATGTGGAACAAAAAAAAGGTTCTCATGGAAGTAGAGAGTAAAATAATGGTTACCAGAGGCTGGGGGACAGGGGGGCAGCGGGGAGGAGAAGTGGTGGATTAACAGGTACGAAGCTATGCTATCTACACTAAGTGAACCAACGTACAGTACACGCATGGATTGAAGAGATACACTGTACCCCATGAATATGCAAAAATAAACGTTAAAATGAAAATTTTTTAAGAAAAGGAATTGGCTCATGCAATTGTGGGACTGGCAAGTCTGAAATTTGTAGAGCATGTTGGCAGGCTGGAAGATTGATGTGGCTTGAATCTGAAGGCAGTCTAAAGGTGGAATTTCTTCCCCTTCCAGGGGCTTCAGTCTTTTTCTCTCTTCAAATGATCGGATGAGGTTCACCCTCATTATGGAGGACAATCTGCTTTACTCCGCATCTACTGATTCAAATATTAATCACATCTAAAAAACAGCTTCACAGCAATATCTTGATTGGTGTTTGGCCAAAGACTTAAGTACCAGAGCTTAGCCAAATTGACACATAAAATTAACTGTCACAATAACCAGATGAGGCTTGGAGCAAAGGTGTAAAGGTAGATTTGGGTCCCTGAAAGTGGGAATGCCTCCCTCTCTGAGTTGGAGACTAGTCTCTCAGGTCTCAGTGAGCAGAGAAATGTGGCCTCCTCAAACTTGATTGGGGCCCTAGAATCAGCCAGGATTGGAGTAGAAACCATATTTCCTGTTTTCCTTGGGGCATGGCAGGGTGGGCCAAAAGGAGGGTTTCCATTTCCTGATCTCCATCTCCTGGTGTTTTGCAGGAGGAGTTGAGGCCTGTTGATGGCAAACCACTCTCAGGTGATGTATTCAATTCAGGTGCAATCCTCTTCCTTTTACCTGAGACACAGCCCTAAGATGTAGCAGGAGGGGATTAAACCCTAATCCCTGAGAGATTTCAAATACCCCAGTCCCTGCCTCCCTAGGAGACACATGACTGCAGAGAGCTGGGAAAGTATGAAACCTCCT